>NW_028157864.1:15000-37790 GCF_964263955.1 Coregonus lavaretus | reverse complement strand
GGCTATTCCAGTTCTATGCTCCACCAACAGCAACGCCAGACGACGCAGTGTGTGTGTGTATGTGCATGCGCGCGTGCGTGCCAGTGTGTGTGTATGTGCATGCGCGCGTAAGTGCCAGTGTGTGTGTGTGTGCATGCGCGCGTGCGTGCCAGTGTGTGTGCTTTTCATCCCTACACCCTGTAGTCTCATGCTGCGTGACAACATGCCTCCTCTAAGGCTTTGTACCCACAAAGTACCCTCCACCACAATGACACTGTCTATACAAACTGGGGTACCCTCCACCACAATGACACTGTCTCTACAGACTGGGGTACCCTCCACCACAATGACACTGTCTCTACAAACTGGGGTACCCTCCACCACAATGACACTGTCTCTACAGACTGGGGTACCCTCCACCACAATGACACTGTCTCTACAAACTGGGGTACCCTCCACCACAATGACACTGTCTCTACAAACTGGGGTACCCTCCACCACAATGACACTGTCTCTACAAACTGGGGTACCCTCCACCACAATGACACTGTCTCTACAAACTGGGGTACCCTCCACCACAATGACACTGTCTATACAAACTGGGGTACCCTCCACCACAATGACACTGTCTCTACAGACTGGGGTACCCTCCACCACAATGACACTGTCTCTACAAACTGGGGTACTCTCCACCACAATGACACTGTCTCTACAAACTGGGGTACCCTCCACCACAATGACACTGTCTCTACAGACTGGGGTACCCTCCACCACAATGAAACTGTCTCTACAAACTGGGGTACCCTCCACCACAATGACACTGTCTCTACAAACTGGGGTACCCTCCACCACAATGACACTGTCTCTACAGACTGGGGTACCCTCCACCACAATGACACTGTCTCTACAGACTGGGGTACCCTCCACCACAATGACACTGTCTATACAGACTGGGGTACCCTCCACCACAATGACACTGTCTCTACAAACTGGGGTACCCTCCACCACAATGACACTGTCTCTACAAACTGGGGTACCCTCCACCACAATGACACTGTCTCTACAGACTGGGGTACCCTCCACCACAATGACACTGTCTCTACAGACTGGGGTACCCTCCACCACAATGACACTGTCTCTACAAACTGGGGTACCCTCCACCACAATGACACTGTCTCTACAAACTGGGGTACCCTCCACCACAATGACACTGTCTCTACAAACTGGGGTACCCTCCACCACAATGACACTGTCTCTACAGACTGGGGTACCCTCCACCACAATGACACTGTCTCTACAGACTGGGGTACCCTCCACCACAATGACACTGTCTCTACAAACTGGGGTACCCTCCACCACAATGACACTGTCTCTACAAACTGGGGTACCCTCCACCACAATGACACTGTCTCTACAAACTGGGGTACCCTCCACCACAATGACACTGTCTCTACAGACTGGGGTACCCTCCACCACAATGAAACTGTCTCTACAAACTGGGGTACCCTCCACCACAATGACACTGTCTCTACAAACTGGTGTACCCTCCACCACAATGACACTGTCTCTACAAACTGGGGTACCCTCCACCACAATGACACTGTCTCTACAGACTGGGGTACCCTCCACCACAATGACACTGTCTCTACAGACTGGGGTACCCTCCACCACAATGACACTGTCTCTACAAACTGGGGTACCCTCCACCACAATGACACTGTCTCTACAAACTGGGGTACCCTCCACCACAATGACACTGTCTCTACAAACTGGGGTACCCTCCACCACAATGACACTGTCTATACAGACTGGGGTACCCTCCACCACAATGACACTGTCTCTACAAACTGGGGTACCCTCCACCACAATGACACTGTCTCTACAAACTGGGGTACCCTCCACCACAATGACACTGTCTCTACAAACTGGGGTACCCTCCACCACAATGACACTGTCTCTACAGACTGGGGTACCCTCCACCACAATGACACTGTCTCTACAAACTGGGGTACCCTCCACCACAATGACACTGTCTCTACAAACTGGGGTACCCTCCACCACAATGACATTGTCTCTACAGACTGGGGTACCCTCCACCACTGTCAAGTTCTGCGTGATTTCTGGCTGACCACAGCTCTGCCCAAACTTGAAAACGGCTTTATCCTTGATGAACGCAAAGGACAACTCAAAACTGTTCACTTTATGATTTTTTATTGTCATAAAGATGGAACAGAATAGGTTGATAACCTTCAAAACACACAAACAAAACCCATGGATTAGTTACAAATAACTCTCAATTCCACTTTCTCAAAAATAAGCATAAACTAATGTTACTGAATCCTCAAACCTAACCAAACAATCATTTCATCATTTAGATTAACCTAGGATCATTGCAAGTTAATAATTAAATATCAATATCATAATTAAACATTTAACAATACACATGATTATAGTAACGTTACTGTCAAGTTCTACGTTCACATAATGAAGTCTTCACTATTTAATTTAATTAATAATTGTATTGTATGTTACAACCAAACAAAAGGGCATATAGAAGCATGAATTCACAACACATTCTGTCCTACCAGTTGCGTCTTTGGATGATCAGGAGCTGTGGTCATTGGTATCTCTTCTCAGGAATGAGTGAGAGCCAAGTAAGCTTTTACCAAACATTTCGATGCCATGCACATGCACTGCTTGTGGGTGCACAGGTTAATATGGTCCCCAGAGCACTTCCTGGTGGTTGGTTTCAACAGCTCCGGTTGCATGGTTGCCCCCTGCAGGTTGGGAGTGCTTTGAGCACCCTGGGTGGATTTAGGCTTGTAGCTTGTAGTCAGGAATTGACACAACACCTCCCACTTGACCTCCTGGTTCTTCAACCCAAGGAGGTCACACAGAACTGTGATGTGTTGGATTCAGTTACTCTATTTTTGATCCTGTTGCTGCTGCTCTTCAACTGGAAGCAAGACAACTATCCGTCTGACATCCCTGTGAAGAACTGTTGCTGGTATCTTGATTGAATCTTTTTCCATCTTTTTAGTGGGCTTCACAGTTGCGACTGGGTAGCTGGGGAAGGATCGGAGATATACATCCCTCACAATTCCCTTCTTGTCAGTGTTAACGTCAATAACTCTGGCAAGCCTGTACTGACCTCTCAAGGCGTTCTGGTCGGCCAGCCAGACGACATCTCCAATTGCCACATTCCTGTGAGCGGTGTGCCACTTGGTCCGGACAAACAGGTTTGGTCCGGCTAACTGACTCCATTTCCTCCAGAATCGGTCAACTTCTGTTTGGATGGTTCTTAATCTCTTGTAGGAGTAACCTTCAAAGTCAAAGGTCCCTGGATCTCCTCTGGGTCCGGTTCGTCCGAGTAAAAGTGAATTTGGGCTAATGTATTCTACACAGTCCTCTCTGCTCTGAGTCCTGGCATCAATAGGCCGCTCATTGGCAAGGTTGGAAGCCATATAAAGGAAAGTCTGAAATTCACCCCATGTGAGGACTCCATTACCTCCCAGATTGTGTAAAGCCCGCTTCACAGTTCGGACAGCGGCTTCAGCAGCTCCGTTTCTGTGAGGTGAGTCTGCTGGATGGATCCTCCAGCTCCATTCTGTGCCATGCTTGGAAACGTCGTTTTCAAGCTTCGACTTCTCCAGCCGGTCCAGAAACATGTAGAGTTCTTTGAGGGCAGGTCTGGCTCCGACAAAGTTTTTTCCAGGATCCGACCACAATTTCCTTGGATGCCCTCTCAGTGCCGTAAATCTTTGGTAGGCTAACAGGAAGCCTTCAGCTGACTGGTCGCTGACAAGGTCTGTGTGCATAGCTCTTGACACCATGCAGCAAAAGACAATTCCCCACACCTTAAGTTTCACCTTCTTTCTCACCTCATCCTTCACTTCATAAGGTCCAAATAAGTCCACTGTGGTGTACTCAAAGGGATTGGCTGGTGTTATTCTCTCCGATGGAAGGTCACTCATGATCTGTTGGCATCTCCGGGCCTTAAGTTTCCTGCATGTCACACAGTTATCCACGATCTTTTGAGCTAGTTTCCGGCCTCTTACCACCCACGCTTTCCTTCTCATCCGGAGGAGTGTGCCTGCGATGTCTTCATGATTTGTCTTGTGGGCTTCTTGAGCTAGAAGGGAGGATACCCATGACGTGCAGGGCAAGATTGGTACTGCAGTTTTTTCTTCATTAAAGATTTGGAATCTTCCTCCACAGAGCAAGAGTCCAGTGTTTTCCTCTTTGACCACAGCAAGCCTGCTGAGTGTGGTGTCTGGCCAGGTTACATCCTTTTGGGCTGCAAGGAAGAGATCCCTGAGTGCATCTTCACACTCCATGATGGTAAGTGTAGCTTTCTTGATTCTAGACTTGATCTCAAGAGCTGAAGGAATTTCCTTTTTCTTTGGCTTGCTTGTGGTGGTGGTCTTGGCTAGCATTTCTTTCCACCTTGTGGCAGCTCTCCACACCCAGGCAATGACTCTTGTCAACCTGGTTAAACTGCTGAACTTGCTGATGTTAAGGATATTCCCCACTGAATAACCAGAAGGTGGTCTTTGGACTTGGATTTGGTGCCCTCTTCCATTAGGGCTGCTTTGCAGGTCTTTACCTTTGTCAGAGGTTGGAGATATTGGTATACGTGGAGCATGTTGGATCTTTTTCCCCACCTGCGCTCGGGTCAGTGCTGCTGTAAAACATTTCCTTTGGAGCTTGTTTATGCCTTCTTTGGCATCTGCAGCGACTTCTTTGGCTGACTTTGTCGGCCAATCCTCTACAGGTCGTTTCAGAAACTCTGGGCCGTTCTGCCACACAGAGTTCTCTTTCAGGTCCTCTGGGGTTGCTCCTCTTGTCATGAGGTCAGCAATGTTTTGCTCACCTGGAATCCATCTCCAGTCCTCAACGGATGTGGACTTCTGGATCTCTCCCACTCTGTTTGCAAAAAAGGTCTGGTACCCATAACTGTCCCTTTGGATTGCACCCAGCACAGTTTGACTATCTAACAGATGGATCCAACGTCCTACTTGCATCCGACTGTGCTTTTCAATGTATTTCCTGAGTCTTGCAGCGAACACAGCACCACAGACTTCAGCCTTCACTGGTTCTCCCTTTTGGTCAAGTGGTGTAAGCTTGGCTTTGGACTCAACAAGTCGGACCAGGATGCCTTGCTCGGTCTCCCACCTGAAGTATGCCACTGCTCCATAACTCTGGTCGCTCCCATCTGAGAATGTTATTCCCCAGGGTTCTCCAATCCTTTTGACTGGAGTCAGGCTTCTATGGAAGGTAATTTGGTTGAGGTGTCTGTATTCCTCAAACAGGTGGATTGCTTCTCCTCTAAGTTTCTCAGACAGAGGTGTGTCCCATGTGTCTCTTGTTAGAGCTTTGCCTCCAGTTTCTTGGAATGCTTTTCTGACTAAAATGGCTCCTTTCTGTTTGGCAGGTGTTGCAAGGCCTATTGGGTCATACAAACTAGCTACTTGGCTAAGCAGTTGCCTTCTGGTCAGTGGGTTTGGAGTTTTCATTCTCACTTCCTCTCCAACGAGATCTTGACTGATCCTCATCTTCTTTTGTCACTTTGAGAAGTTTATCGAGGTCATGAGGTACAGTTTGTCTGATTCGACTAAATAACCAACTCCAAGGGCTCTGTTGTCTCCTTCTCTCACTTGGTTGGGGAGGATGAAGACTTCATCTGATGATGTTGGATGTTCTGATGTAGATGTTTGCCTCCCACTTTGGCCTGATCGGACCCACGGCTTGAGGAAGAATCCACCTGCCTTTAGGATTTCTTCGACTTTTTTGGTGGTTCCGTCTAGCTTTTTCAGGTCATTATGGGATGTCAGGATGTCATCTACGTAGGAATCCTCTTCAAGGACCCTCCGTTCCTCTTTCAGATGTGTGAACATGGGCAACTTCGCTGTTTCTCTCATGGCTAGTTGTGCGATACACCCTGCTGGTCGATCGCCCATGTTGACCCTGGTGATGGCATATTCCTCAATGTCCCCATCATCACCGTCTCTCCAGAGGAATCTATGGAGGTGCATCTCCAGGTCTTCGAGCCACACAGAATTGTACATCTTTTTGATGTCGCCGAGAGCAGCATGGATTCCTCTCCTGAACCTTAGCAGTACCGCTCGAATAGGATTAAGTACATCAGGCCCTTTCAGAAGAAGGTCATTCATGCTGCTTCCTCTAAACCTCTGGCTGCTGTTCCATACCAGTCGGACAGGTGTAGTTATAGAGTGTGGGTTTGGTGCTATCAAGTGACTGACGTACCATACTGGACCTTTCCAGTCGGCAATGGTCTTTCTAGTGAGTTTCTTTGCTGCCTTCCTTTCCACCATCTCATGAACTTGAGTTGTGTATGCTGCACGCCAATCTGGTTCTCTCTTGAGTTGTTTCTCCGTCCTCAGAAACGTGGCTTCCACTGCGCTTCTGTTGTTGGGCAGGGAACTTGGATCTTCAATCCAAGGGTATTTTGTGTCCCAGTGAGGCTCCTGACTATGCACATCTGACTCCACGTAACTGAGACCTTGCCTGATTATCTCAAGCTCTCTTTCTTCACTAAGAGTCATGTCTTTGCCTCCTGGTTGACAGTTACCACAACGACATCCTCCACACATGGGTTCACAGGCCGCACCAATGCTGTCCCACTTCCACCAGTCCAATAACTCTTTGCCAATAACAGTGGTTTAAGTTTCAGCTCTAGATTCTTGCATCTCAGCAATTTCTTGATACTTTACTGCTGTGATTCTCATAGATCGTGCAAAATGAGTTTCAGAATTGTGCAGGGCCATGTCCACTACTTCACAGAGGTCTGGATGTGCTCCTCCAACGGTCTTTCCTAAAGGGCTCTCCCACAGGACAAGATCTCCTACTACCTTTACTCTCTGTGGAGCAAGTCTTCCTTCCCGGTGGCTTATGAGAAGCTCAACATGTTCTGGTCTGTGAAGGTCTTCCAGGTTGGTATCGGGGAAGAACTTCTTGAGGTGTTGTGCTTTGATTGCTCTGTGAACTTTTGCAATCTCATCCAACCCATAACAGATCAGCTCATGAGCTTTCTCCGTGCCTCTTGGTGTCTTGACTCTCACCTTGAGTAAGTATCTTTTGGTCTTCACCTTCATGGCCATGCCTCCAACTCCATGGACGACTAGTGTGATCCTTTCACTTCGAAGCTTCAGTCTCCTGGCGGCTGTGTGAGTGATGTAGTTGGTGTCTGATGCTAAGTCAATGAGAGTTCCAATTTTCTGCCCTGCGTTAGTAGTTACTTCGAGAAGCATAAGAATAACTGGTAATTCACGTGTGCTTGAGTCCATTACCCCAGGAAGGCTTCCTCCAGTGCAGTGTGATTTTGCCATGTTGGTGAAAGCATTCCTGAATTTTTCTGCCACGTCCGGGGTGAGCTCACGTATTAATCTCTCTTGCTCCTCTGTGAATGTTTGCCTCCTGGTGCTGGGTTTTTCCACTTTCACGTATTCTTTCCTCTTAGCCCCTCCTTTAAGGCAGAGAAAGAAATGGTGATCCAAGGAGCTTCCTCTTTTGCAGTCTCTGTTTCTGCAAAGGTAAGTGTCCGTACATTCCTCATCCTCTCCATGACATCTGAGGCATCTTCTGCATGCTCCCAGTCTTTCGACAGCATTCAGCTTCTCACTAGGCATTAGTTCTTTGAACTGCTTACAAAAGAAAATCTTCTCACGGTGCTTTTCATCTCCACACACAACGCATCCTCCCTTTCTCGTGGACCTTGTGGAAGCATACCGCTTCTCCGGGTACGTAGCTTTCTTTTCAGGGTTTTCACTTACACCCAACTGGTCTAGTTTCTCCAGTATGTCCTCTTGTGTCTTTAAAAATCTTAGAAGGCTGTCGAAGTGATTGTCAGGTGTGACTCCATTTCTTGGGTTGACCATGAATGTCAGCCAGTCCCTCTTCATGTTATCCGGCAGCTTGCTCTCTATGGATCTGATGACAAGGGGATTCTTTATGGCTCCACTGCTTTCGAGCTCCGTGAGGTCATTCAGGGCCTTTTCCACAGCTTGAATCAGGTCAATAACCTTCCTTGGTTGGTGTGACTTTAAAGGAGGGATCCTCTCCAGGTCCTCAATTATCTCCAAAGCAATTGTTGGCTTGTTTCCATACCGGTTTTGGAGTACTCTAAACATGTCTTCAGCACTGTTATATGATGACAGGCGCAGGTCTCTACATATTCTCTCGTCCACACTGTCAAGAAGTTGAAACTTCTTCACCTCCACTGAACCAGTCGGCTCTCCCTGCTTTTGCAGGCTCTCCCAGTCTTTCCTCCATCTGTGGAAATTCCTCCTAAGCCCAGTGAATTTAGGTAGACTGGTTGGTTTTATTCTCACCACTGGTTGTGGGACTGCTCTTGGTTGAAGCTCTGTAGGTCTTCTGTCCTCTTCTGCAATTCTCTGTGCGATGAGGAATTCTGTTCTTTTGGCCTCGAGGTTACTGCCGAATATTCTCAGATCTTTTACTCTGCCTTTCAGCTCTGCAGTCTCATCGTGTGGGACCCATTTTTCAGGCTTTCACTTGCATCATGGATTAGCTTCCTCGCTCTTTCCAGCTGTAGTTCATAGCCGTCCCTGTTAATAGCAGTGACGGGGGTTTCTTTGGCTCTGTCACAGGCTTTCTCCGCTTCTTGGATTGCAAAGTCTACCTCCTCTTTACCATCTCTTGGCCAGAGGTTGAATTGGACTGCCTCTCGGATCTCCCCCAATTTCATGTCGCACTCTTCAATCGTCCTTTCAAGATCAGCCTGCTGGTCCTTGTCGAGCTTGACCTCTTCATCTCCCTTAGTTCCCGCTTCAGCCAGTAGGCCAGCCGCGTAGTCATCATTTGAATCACCGACACTTCTAGCCAGGGAACTGAGCTTGCTGAACTCCTCTTGTAGTTCATGCTTAATCATACCAGCTGCAGCTTTACTCAGGTAGTTCGCTTGTCTGGTGAAAGCAGATTTGGCTAAGGTCCGCTCTTGCTTCAGTTGCTTGACTGTTTTCCCAAAAGTTTCCTTGGCCATGGTGTAGAGTTTCACAGGCAATTCTTCCTTTGCGTCGACAGCTTGACTTCAGCCCTTTGATCCTCGCCCTCACTGCCACGCTGGTTATCAACTGTCAAGTTCTGCGTGATTTCTGGCTGACCACAGCTCTGCCCAAACTTGAAAACGGCTTTATCCTTGATGAACGCAAAGGACAACTCAAAACTGTTCACTTTATGATTTTTTATTGTCATAAAGATGGAACAGAATAGGTTGATAACCTTCAAAACACACAAACAAAACCCATGGATTAGTTACAAATAACTCTCAATTCCACTTTCTCAAAAATAAGCATAAACTAATGTTACTGAATCCTCAAACCTAACCAAACAATCATTTCATCATTTAGATTAACCTAGGATCATTGCAAGTTAATAATTAAATATCAATATCATAATTAAACATTTAACAATACACATGATTATAGTAACGTTACTGTCAAGTTCTACGTTCACATAATGAAGTCTTCACTATTTAATTAAATTAATAATTGTATTGTATGTTACAACCAAACAAAAGGGCATATAGAAGCATGAATTCACAACACATTCTGTCCTACCAGTTGCGTCTTTGGATGATCAGGAGCTGTGGTCATTGGTATCTCTTCTCAGGAATGAGTGAGAGCCAAGTAAGCTTTTACCAAACATTTCGATGCCATGCACATGCACTGCTTGTGGGTGCGCAGGTTAATATGGTCCCCAGAGCACTTCCTGGTGGTTGGTTTCAACAGCTCCGGTTGCATGGTTGCCCCCTGCAGGTTGGGAGTGCTTTGAGCACCCTGGGTGGATTTAGGCTTGTAGCTTGTAGTCAGGAATTGACACAACAACCACAATGACACTGTCTCTACAAACTGGGGTACCCTCCACCACAATGACACTGTCTCTACAAACTGGGGTACCCTCCACCACAATGACACTGTCTCTACAAACTGGGGTACCCTCCACCACAATGACACTGTCTCTACAAACTGGGGTACCCTCCACCACAATGACACTGTCTCTACAAACTGGGGTACCCTCCACCACAATGACACTGTCTCTACAAACTGGGGTACCCTCCACCACAATGACACTGTCTCTACAAACTGGGGTACCCTCCACCACAATGACACTGTCTCTACAGACTGGGGTACCCTCCACCACAATGACACTGTCTCTACAAACTGGGGTACCCTCCACCACAATGACACTGTCTCTACAAACTGGGGTACCCTCCACCACAATGACACTGTCTCTACAAACTGGGGTACCCTCCACCACAATGACACTGTCTCTACAGACTGGGGTACCCTCCACCACAATGACACTGTCTCTACAGACTGGGGTACCCTCCACCACAATGACACTGTCTCTACAAACTGGGGTACCCTCCACCACAATGACACTGTCTCTACAAACTGGGGTACCCTCCACCACAATGACACTGTCTCTACAAACTGGGGTACCCTCCACCACAATGACACTGTCTCTACAGACTGGGGTACCCTCCACCACAATGACACTGTCTCTACAGACTGGGGTACCCTCCACCACAATGACACTGTCTCTACAAACTGGGGTACCCTCCACCACAATGACACTGTCTCTACAAACTGGGGTACCCTCCACCACAATGACACTGTCTATACAGACTGGGGTACCCTCCACCACAATGACACTGTCTCTACAAACTGGGGTACCCTCCCCCACAATGACACTGTCTATACAGGCAGGCACCACTGGCACCAGGTCTGCAGCCAGTTCCGAACTCAGAATCATATTCCTTATGTAGTCCATTATGTTTGACCAGGACCAATAGGGTTCTGGTTAAAAGTGGTGCACTAACTAGGAAATAGGGTGCTATTTGGGATTTAGACAGAGCGACAGAGGAGACGCTACTATAGCTTGTAATTAAAACTGTCCGACCTCAGAAGAAGCACAACAATCACCAGTCGTAATGGTAGGCTTCATTTTAAGGCATTGGGATGAATGCTAACTCTCTGTGCCCATAGGCCAGAGGAGGAAGTAAGATATTAAGACTACAAAGAAAGGCTACTACACATCCCCCATTTTGGATTAGAGGTGTTCACTGTATGCATCGCAAATGGCTCCATAGGGAATTGGGTGCTGTTTGGGACGCAGCCAGTGTCCCCCTCGGAAGTCTAAGTGGATGGATAGGTTAGACCAAATCCAACATAATAACTCGGAGTCATTTAGGCTAAATTCCCCTGTATTGACTGGCTCATGCGTTATTATTGTACTGTTCCACAATGACAGGGCGACAGCCTGCAGGACATAAAAGTGCCTATAAGAGCCAATGGCAGGAAAGGAAAGTTCCTATAGGGCCAATGACAGGATAGGATAGCACCTGTCAGAGGAAGGCCCTCAAAATTGTCAAAGACTCCAGCCACCCTAGTCATAGACTGTTCTCCCTGCTACCGCACGGCAAGTGGTACCGGAGTGCCAAGTCTAGGTCCAAAAGACTTCTCAACAGCTTTTACCCCCAAGCCATAAGACTCCTGAACAGCTAATCATGGCTACCCGGACTATTTGCACTGCCCCCCCACCCCATCCTTTTTACGCTGCTGCTACTCTGTTAATTATTTATGCATAGTCACTTTAACTCTACCCACATGTACATATTACTTCAATTATCTCAACTAGCCGGTGCCCCCGCACATTGACTCTGCACCGGTACCCCCCTGTATATATAGCCTCCCTACTGTTATTTTATTTTACTTCTGCTCTTTTTTTCTCAACACTTTTTTTGTTGTTGTTTTATTTTTACTTTTTTTGTTAAAATAAATGCACTGTTGCTTAACCAACAGTGCATTTATTTTAACAAAAAAAGTTAAAATAAAACAACAACAAAGTTGTAAGTAAGCATTTCACTGTAATGTCTGCACCTGTTGTATTCGGCGCATGTGACCAATACAATTTGATTTGATTTGATTTGATCTGTAAGAGCTAATGAGAGGACAGGAAAGCACCTATAAGAGCCAATTACAGGACAGGAAAGCGCCTGTAAGAGCCAATGAGAGGACAGGAAAGCGTCTATAAAAGCCAATGACAGGACAAGAAAGCACCTTTAAGAGCCAATGAGAGGACAGGAAAGCATCTATAAGAGCCAATGAGAGGGAAGGTTCATGTAGTTCCTGTAAAGAGAGCATGTTGTGTGATCAAGGGGGTGACCACATCAAATGGTGTAGCTGAAAAAAACAGCGCTTGAAAAACAAGGCGCTTCCTCTGTCACGGAGGAGAGGAGATGAGGTGTTGTTTCGGAGGGTGGACCGGCCCATGTTAACCACCACACTCTCAGGAGACAGACAGACGGACGGAAATAAGAGACAACATACAAAACTGGTCCTCTGTAGCTCAGGTGGTAGAGGACGGTCCTCTGTAGCTCAGTTGGTAGAGGACGGTCCTCTGTAGCTCAGTTGGTAGAGGACGGTCCTCTGTAGCTCAGTTGGTAGAGGACGGTCCTCTGTAGCTCAGTTGGTAGAGGACGGTCCTCTGTAGCTCAGTTGGTAGAGGGCGGTCCTCTGTAGCTCAGTTGGTAGAGGACGGTCCTCTGTAGCTCAGTTGGTAGAGGACGGTCCTCTGTAGCTCAGTTGGTAGAGGACGGTCCTCTGTAGCTCAGTTGGTAGAGGACGGTCCTCTGTAGCTCAGTTGGTAGGGGACGGTCCTCTGTAGCTCAGTTGGTAGAGGACGGTCCTCTGTAGCTCAGTTGGTAGAGGACGGTCCTCTGTAGCTCAGTTGGTAGAGGACGGTCCTCTGTAGCTCAGTTGGTAGAGGACGGTCCTCTGTAGCTCAGTTGGTAGAGGACGGTCCTCTGTAGCTCAGTTGGTAGAGGACGGTCCTCTGTAGCTCAGTTGGTAGAGGACGGTCCTCTGTAGCTCAGTTGGTAGAGGACGGTCCTCTGTAGCTCAGTTGGTAGAGGACGGTCCTCTGTAGCTCAGTTGGTAGAGGACGGTCCTCTGTAGCTCAGTTGGTAGAGGACGGTCCTCTGTAGCTCAGTTGGTAGAGGACGGTCCTCTGTAGCTCAGTTGGTAGAGGACGGTCCTCTGTAGCTCAGTTGGTAGAGGACGGTCCTCTGTAGCTCAGGTGGTAGAGGACGGTCCTCTGTAGCTCAGTTGGTAGAGGACGGTCCTCTGTAGCTCAGTTGGTAGAGGACGGTCCTCTGTAGCTCAGTTGGTAGAGGACGGTCCTCTGTAGCTCAGTTGGTAGAGGACGGTCCTCTGTAGCTCAGTTGGTAGAGGACGGTCCTCTGTAGCTCAGGTGGTAGAGGACGGTCCTCTGTAGCTCAGTTGGTAGAGGACGGTCCTCTGTAGCTCAGTTGGTAGAGGACGGTCCTCTGTAGCTCAGTTGGTAGAGGATGGCGCTTGCAAAGCCAGGATAGTGGGTTTGGTTCCCAGGACCACCCGTACGTAAAATGTATGCGCATATGACTGTAAGTCACTTGGGATAAAAGCGTCTGCTAAATGGCATATATTATTATTATATTATAAATAGGGCTGTCAAACGGTAAAAAATGTAATTGAGTTTATTGCAGGATTTGCTGTAATTAATGACGATTAATTGTAAATTAAGAATTTACTCAAATTGAGCTGTAATTTAAGATTTTTTTAACAAAAAGCATTACAATAATATTGACATCTTGATTTTGTACAAAGTAACGGTTAGCAAAACCAGGTACATTGATTAAGCACACTTTCTTTAACCTCAATGTCAACTTGTTTTGACATTGCATTGTTGTTTTTAGCTGTATAGATTATGTATTTGGGATGTTTTCAGTGTATTATGAACGCTTTCAGACAATACGATTAATCACAATAAAAAACAGTGCACTAAAATGACAAAAAGTGAACTGGAGTTAACTGAATAACTCTGACAGCCCTAAAACGAACGTCTTCAACGATGGACATGGATGGATAAAAGTATTTGTCATTGGACAACACCTTATTCAAACCAGAGAATAAAAGAATTACAAAGTACTTGACAATACAATGCGAGGACATACGTGCATTGGGGTATACAGTATATTTCTATAACTGTTTTCGCTTTGTCATTATGGGGTATTGTGTGTAAATTGATGAGGAAAATATTTTATTTAATCAATTTTAGAAGAAGGCTGTAACGTAACAAAATGTAGAATAAGTCAAGGGGTCTGAAAACTTTCCGAACATTCTAGGTCTGACCTGCACTGTGTTCCCGTACATCCCATTCTATTAACTATTATTCCAGATATATTATCTATATCCCAGAGCGCACAGATTCTTCTGCTTTTTCGCATTCCATCCCTACTGTTTGCAACTGAGGCTGATGTTACACTGTAATTCCCCATCAGCAATGTGACATAATCTAGAGAGAGAACGCTTAATGTTGGCGAATTTACTAAAGAGCTATCATTGAAACTGACAACATTAAAAGGAGCCGTCACGACCATGTAAAGCGAACATGATGTGGGAATCAAGGAGGAACTACTAACAGACCATGGGGCTCCCCTAGTCCCGCACACACTCAAGTTCTACACCTGATGTAAAACACATTTGGCACAACCTCTGTGATATAACAGAGAGTTTTTCTGCAAATAAATAATTACACAAGCGCTGTGCAAACTCTCAATTTTTCACACAATTATCAGTTGTATGAAATGCGTTGTACATCAGTTGTACAACCTGAGTGTATACGGGGCCTTGGAGGGCTCTTAGTGGGCCTGAGAACAGTAATATTGCAGCCACATGTGTGAGCTTGTTTACCTACGCGCTTGGCATTTAACTGGAGGAATCTCATAAATGAAACCACAACCTAACAGCCTAAATTATTAGCATGTTGTTTGGCATCTCCCTCCGCCCTCCACCAACACACACACACTCATTGAAGAAATAAGTGAAAGTATGCATGCGTACACACACACACACACACACACACAGCCCTCTGTGTACCCTGGAAAGTTTATTTCTAGAAGCCTAATCATGTAAATCTGTCCTTTAAACAATAAACTTTCGACTTCATTTAATCTCTGTTTTGCCAGGACCACATCAAACAAGCCTGAGGTCAACAAGGGTCAGCGAAAGGATTTGGATAATGACGAGGCTCAGAGAGAGAGAGAGAGAGAGAGAGAGAGAGAGAGAGAGAGAGAGAGAGAGAGAGAGAGAGAGAGAGAGAGATGAGAGAGAGAGAGAGAGAGAGAGAGAGAGAGAGAGAGAGAGAGAGAGAGAGAGAGAGAGAGAGAGAGAGAGAGAGAGAGAGAGAGAGAGATGAGAGAGAGAGAGAGAGAGAGAGAGAGAGAGAGAGAGAGAGAGAGAGAGAGAGAGAGAGAGAGAGAGAGAGAGAGAGAGAGAGAGAGAGAGAGAGAGAGAGACCACTCACTATGTGCAAATGTCAAGACTTGTAACAATAGACATTGTTGCATAAATAAACAGGAACTGTGCAGGCTCAGGTTCCCCCATATAGTAGGGCAAGAGAGGAAAGCTTTCATTTCAGGGGACAACTGAGGTTGATTGAGAGGAGAGCTTTGGTGGTGTGGGCTCTGGCTCTGGCTCTCTCTCCTCTCTCAGTGCTTCCTCAGTCACATCTCCATCAGAAAGCCTCAGTTTCTCCTATAAAAGGCTCTCACTGGCTGATCCAGTGCCATTTATGGCCATGTATATCAAAAGAGAAAATACCATAATTTATAGTTCTATAGCCTAGCTCCAAAAATGAATGCTAACATAACATGACACGACAACATGCGGTAACGTAACATAACATGACACGACAACATGCCGTAACGTAATGTAACATAACATGACACGACAACATGCCGTAACGTAATGTAACATAACATGACACGACAACATGCCATAACGTAATGTAACATAACATGACACGACAACATGCCGTAACGTAATGTAACATAACATGACACGACAACATGCCGTAACGTAATGTAACATAACATGACATGACATGACAACATGACGTAACGTAACATAACATGACAACATGCCGTAACGTAACGTATCATAACATGACACGACAACATGCCGTAACGTAATGTAACATAACATGACATGATAACATGCCGTAACGTAATGTAACATAACATGGCAGGACAACATGCCGTAACGTAATGTAACATAACATGACACGACAACATGCCGTAACGTAATGTAACATAACATGACACGACAACATGCCGTAACGTAATGTATCATAACATGACACGACAACATGCCGTAACATAATGTAACATAACATGACACGACAACATGCCGTAACGTAATGTAACATAACATGACACGACAACATACCGTAACGTAATGTAACATAACATGACACGACAACATGCCGTAACGTAATGTAACATAACATGACATGACATGACAACATGGCGTAACGTAACATGACAACATGCCGTAACGTAACGTATCATAACATGACACGACAACATGCCGTAACGTAATGTAACATAACATGACATGACAACTTGCCGTAACAAATGTAACATAACATGGCAGGACAACATGCCGTAACGTAACATAACATGACATGACATGACAACATGTAGTAACGTAATGTAACATAACATGACATGACAACATGCCGTAACGTCATGTAACATAACATGACATGACAACATGCCGTAACGTAATATGACAACATACCGTAACGTAATGCAACATAACATGACATGAAAACATGCCTTAACGTAATGTAACATAACATGACAACATGCCATAACGTAATGCAACATAACATGACAACATGCCCTCAAGTAACGTAACATACCATATAGTAGAGCTGGAGGCTTGGAGGTGTGTAGGAAAGAACAGTGTAACTTTATGTTAAGTAGCAGGATATCTTCTTAAGACCATCTGTATAGGGTCAGATAAGTGGGAAGGGGGAGGCTGGAGGAGACTACAGAGGTTCTCTGATGTCCTCGAGGCCCACATCTGTGATCGTCTTCCCTTCACCTCCGCCACCATTACCGGGGCCTTCTCCCCTCTCTGTTCCCCTCTCTCTCTGTCCCCCATCTCTCAGGCCCACACCAAGGCCGCGACCCGGGCCAAAATGGATGCCGTCCCAAAATGGATGCCGTCCCATTAAGAAGGCCATCATCAGACAAACAAGATAAACTAAGACCTCTTCCTGGCAGAGCTGATCAAAGCACAGGCCTGTTAACCCCATGGCCAATGTCTAACGCAGATGAGGTCACATGGAAATGGCGAGAAGTTCTCCGCTGTACGCTTTTTTTTTACAGAGGAGACAGGGAAGGAAGGGAGAGAGGGAATGAGGTGAAAGAGGAGAAACAGTTAAGGAGGAAAAAGAGGAGAGATAGGGAAGGAGAGAAGATAAGGAAGGAATGGAGAGAGAGACAAAGGGGGGAGAGGTGAGAAAGGGAGAGAGAAAGGATGGAATGGTCAGGAAGAGGTGAGAAAGGGAGAGAGAAAGGATGGAATGGTCAGGGAGAGGTGAGAAAGGGAGAGAGAAAGGATGGAATGGTCAGGGAGAGGTGAGAAAGGGAGAGAGAAAGGATGGAATGGTCAGGGAGAGGTGAGAAAGGGAGAGAGGACCATTCTGTGTCTGAAGCTATAAGGATGCTTACTCTCTGTAGCTGTATAATTCAATCATATCATCTATTTTCTTTGGAGGTTGCGTTGGTTTTTTGTCAGACAATCATCTCCGTTGTCGTTCATCCGGCAACAGATGACTCCCATTGAAAAAGTATTGGCTCTATCCGAAATTCTCAGACAGACAATTCCGATGTGGCCACGGCGTTACAGCAACTCTAAGACCACTTCAGCTAATCTTCTGCCAATGCTCCAGTGTCATCTTTGATCTGTCAATCACCTTTACTAAAAGGCTTCCTTCATACACGTCTGAGACTGAGGTTGTCCTAATATAGACATTGTGCACATCAAACACAATTAACACTTAGGAAACGAACCAACCTTGGAAAATCATTCCAGACTGTCCCGAGTGTTGACATACATACAGTATATTGCCAAAACTTTTGTAAGAAGGAAAGAAAACAGCAGGACAAGGACTGCTGTCTTCAGTTTGTGTGTAAGACAGCACGTAGACTCAGGCTCATTCTTCTGGTAGAAAGAGGACATTCCACTGCTTTTTCTCAGGAGGGCCATATTGAATTGTAATCAAAAGATTATCCCAGAATAATCAAACAGACCCCCTATGGGACCACCCACTGAGAGTCCAGAAAGGGAACCCCAGACTGGCTGCTTTCCTTTCCTCCAGGACCCTCATGATGTGATGCCACTACAGCCCATACAGGACAGACAGGCTAGTGAGGTCAAAGGGACACAGGCTTTTTGACTGTTGTTTGTGTTCGTTTTGTATTAAAGGGACAATTTATCTTTTTGTTCAATTCCAACATACAGATACTTCACTGATTATTATGATAGTTTCTCTACAATGCCAAAATAGCTATACCTTTAACTCTTTAAGCTAACATTTATTGAGTACCTTTTATGTGTCCCAGGATGGATGGATAGCAGCATAGCTCTCTCACCTGGATTTCCCACATGTAGGCTATGGCCTGAATTCAATCAGATCAAGTGTTAACCGAATAAGACATTGGGTTATATAGACTGTGGTTGATGTTTAAGGATTGTTAGGGCTGTTTGGGGCCATAAGCTGCCCCCACAATATTTTTGTCCAATTGAATGGTCTTTCGAAAAGGGTTCATGGTTTGCTTGCATTGCGTGTATTGGGGGATAATGTTACTATTGACAAGGATATGATGACTTACAATTCTGTGTTTTTAGGGGACACTTCTAAGAGAAACCATTTGCATTCAGTCTTTTGGAGCTAGTACATTCCTTTTGGGTGATGGAGGTGTATAGACTAGTTGATGGGTAAAGTGGGGTGGTGGGATGGTGGGTGATGGAGGTGTATAGACTAGTTGATGGGTAAAGTGGGGTGGTGGGATAGTGGGTGATGGAGGTGTATAGACTAGTTGATGGGTAAAGTGGGGTGGTGGGATGGTGGGTGATGGAGGTGTATAGACTAGTTGATGGGTAAAGTGGGGTGGTGGGATGGTGGGTGATGGAGGTGTATAGACTAGTTGATGGGTAAAGTGGGGTGGTGGGATGGTGGGTGATGGAGGTGTATAGACTAGTTGATGGGTAAAGTGGGGTGGTGGGATGGTGGGTGATGGAGGTGTATAGACTAGTTGATGGGTAAAGTGGGGTGGTGGGATGGTGGGTGATGGAGGTGTATAGACTAGTTGATGGGTAAAGTGGGGTGGTGGGATGGTGGGTGATGGAGGTGTATAGACTAGTTGATGGGTAAAGTGGGGTGGTGGGATGGTGGGTGATGGAGGTGTATAGACTAGTTGATGGGTAAAGTGGGGTGGTGGGATGGTGGGTGATGGAGGTGTATAGACTAGTTGATGGGTAAAGTGCACAGGAGATTGGTGGCACCTTAATTGTGGAGGACCTGCTCGTGGTAACGGTTGGAGCAGAATAGGTGGAATGGTATCAACAAGCTCAAACACATGGTTTCCATGTGTTTGATGCAATTCCATTCGCTCTGTTCCAGCCATTATTATGAGCTGTCCTCCCCTCAGAAGCCTCCACTGGTAAAATGGGGTGGGGGATGGTGGGTGGTGGAGTGGTATAGACTAGTTGATGGGTAAAGGGGTAGACACTAGACAGAACCCACCCAATTTTCTTTAAATGAGGGCTAATTAAAGTAAACTATAAATCATCTGTAGGGATTTGATGGACTTCAAAGACAACTGGGTGTCCTCAGCTGTAATTTCTAATTACTGAATTCTGTTATTAATTAGGCATCTTAAGTGCCTTTGAAGATGGCTGAGGACCATCCTTCATCGGGAAGAAGACATAATGTCTGGCGCATCAAACCAAAAACAGAGTTAGGGGGAAACCCACCAGAGTCCCATTGGCTCTGATAAATCAGAGCTCTCAGGAGAAATCAGCGGGCCAGTCTTATTGTATTATTTTTCTTATTTCTGGGCCTTGGCTTTCTAGCTAAACATCCAGGCTCTGACGTCAGTGGATCATTGTCATTTGGAAGCGGACTCTTGGAAGCCGAGCAGGGGTTGTGATTGAACTCCGAGATCTGCCCTGGAGCACTACTTTGAGGGAGAAACCACGGAACCACAGATAATGCCTTGCAGTCCACTAGTCTCAACGACTGTCATCAGATTTTCACTGGGTGAAATGCTTGAAGAAGATTGTCATTCCAGTTTCCTTTGGAGGGGCCATGCCCATTGATGTCAGACTGGAGACAAGATGCTACGGTACCGATAGACCAGAGTAATGAACACAGACGACTTGTACAGTTACAGGGTCAAACTCTCTGATACATGTAATCTAATATAGTATCTGTTAAGACATGCCTTTCAGTGTCAGTGGAGAAGAGACAACTGCATGGGACTCAAAACAACAGAACCTTTAAGGGCTTTTCACCCTACTGAGCCGAACTGAGGCAAAGCAAGCTTTACTGAGCTGGCCCGGTTACACATCCATGTCTGGAACCGTGATGGAATGGACATATCTGAGCCAGCACAGTGTGTATCTGTGTGTGTGTGTGTGTCCAAAGTGTGGTTCAGGTCACGATGGTGTGAAAAGGGTATTTAAGTAGGTTAAAGGTCTACAGTGAGTCAAACACACTGGCTGGTGTTATGACACTGTCCTTACCTCGAAGAAGGTGGCGTCAGGGTCAATTAGCCTGGTTTTGGGGTGGCGCGGTAACTGTTTATATAGAAATGACAAAACAGAGGCCACCATAACATGAGGTTCTATCCTGTCAAGTACGAAAACAAAGAATAAAACCGCTCCGTTGATTGGTTCAAGAGCAGAAAAGACACGAAAGAGACACAAGTTCAACCCCTCCTCTGTCTCTTCCTCTCTTCCTCCTCTTCTTTCCACTGCAGGGTGGGTCAACACTTTTCAGGAGGATCTGTGGAGGCCATCTTTCTTTCATCCCCAACCACCACCACAGACAAAACAGACATATAAAAACATCTAGGATAAAAAGTGGCAATAGTCCTTTTAACTCCAGACAAAACCAAAAGACGTGAAAGACTTAATTACAGAACGGGGGCGACCCAGCCCTTTTTTTAAATGTCACTTAAAGTAAGACCTTTGAAGTGAATGCATCCTTTCTCCCTATTTCTTTGTTGTGTTCGACTTCCTGTCCACTTGTAAAGAGTGTCATTGACTCCTCTGTGGTTTGTCAAATGGTGGGTCTCCATTTGCAACTTTCAATGATGCCCTACTAGCCATGACTCGGATCATCAAAGCAAAAAAAGTATCCTTTCTCAGTGTGTTAAGAATGAATATGTTCCTATAATCTATATATTTGTCTAAGATCAGTGAGTGTGTGTTCTCATGGATCATGAGCGTACTCACAAAGGCAGAACTAAAGCTCAGGTTTAGCCAGTTGGTTCCTCACAAACTGCCTCAAGTTGCCAACTGCAAACACACCAAACACACCAAACACATTATCAACCATTTCATAAGCAATAAAAACATGTGAAACACCACACAGCACCAACCACCTTAGTCATCTACAACATAATCCACTTCAAAAGAGCAACTCAATCCCAGCTTGACATTATGCTTAAATGGACCAAAGCTGTTATTACTCAATCGATTGAAATGAAAAACAACTGTTCATTCCTTTTGACATTGCCAGAAATATTCATTTCTCGACCGTTGTTAGGTACCTATCTGTCTGCCTAACACACTAGTTAACACAATGACATGAGATTTGTAGTGCTGTTGGTTATTTATTTATTTTAAATAACTAATTGACCAATGTCGGTTCAATTATTTGAATTCCATTTCGTTCAGTTAACTTTTTTGTGAGCTCAATGTGCACATTGTACAGTTTCTCTAGAGATAAATCAGATCCAGCCTGAACTGTGAGATGTAGTAGGGAGTTGTAGTTTCCAACAGGCCAATGTTCTACAAAGTTTAGCTCATAAAACCTGGTCATTAACTACAATGACCATAATCCATTGCGCATCTACTTGTCCCGTCTGTGTTTCTAAAGATCGTGAGGGGATGTAGAGAGCAGCTGTTGCTTCGCGAGGTATCTCTACCTGAAAATACATGATCTAAGTGATTAATGGTTGGTATTAAGCAGTAATAAAAGTATGCCTTATTTACTTTGAAGAACTACAAAAATAGTGATTTTGTCACACAGCTCTATAGAGATGAGATGATGACTTGGAATGAAATAATAAAGTCATCAAATAAAACAAATGTAATATACAGAACAACTGAAATATTTTATTAAAGTAAAGTAAAGTGTATACATGATGGTTAATAAGTGATAAGCAGTAATGGGCAGTCACTACCATCATGGGACTTTGTATTAATTGGTCCCGTGTAGCTCAGTTGGTAGAGTATGATGCAGTTGGTAGAGCATGGTGTTTGCAACGCCAAGGTTGTGGGTTTGATTCCCACGGGGGATCAGTATGGAAAATGTATGCACTTACTACTGTAAGTCGAGCGTCTGATTAAAATGTTTTATTCTGTGTTACAGCATTCAACCCAAGAAACCGAAATCGAGCCGACCTCAAAAAGCACTAATCGCTCAGCACTGTATTTCTGTAAACTGGGTCATCTTCATTTGGCACAAAGTGGAATAAACAGTCCAAAACAGAAAGGTACTATCTGAAGTTGTCCAATAAGAAACCCAAATTATGGTCTTCTGTTGCACAACATTTTGAAATGTTTTGCTAAGCATTCTTGTGGCGTGGTTTATTCTAAGGGCAGGGGATTATTCACAGTAGAGATGACGGGTTGGGGAAA
>NW_028157864.1:0-10000 GCF_964263955.1 Coregonus lavaretus | reverse complement strand
AGTGTGGAGTGCGATAGAGATTGCATCATCTGTGGATCTGTTGGGGCGGTATGCAAATTGGAGTGGGTCTAGGGTTTCTGGGATTATGCTGTTGATGTGAGCCATGACCAGTCTTTCAAAGCACTTCATGGCTACAGACGTCAGTGCTACGGGTCGGTAGTCATTTAGGCAGGTTATCTTAGAGTTCTTGGGCACGGGGACTATGGTGGTCTGCTTGAAACATGTTGGTATTACAGACTCAGTCAGGGACATGTTGAAAATGTCAGTGAAGACACTTGCCAGTTGGTCAGCACATGCTCGGAGTACACGTCCTGGTAATCCGTCTGGCCCTGCGGCCTTGTGAATGTTGACCTGCTTAAAAGTCTTACTCACATCGGCTACGGAGAGCGTGATCACATAGTCGTCCGGAACAGCTGGTGCTCTCGTGCATGCTTCAGTGTTGCTTGCCTCGAAGCGAGCATAGAAGTGGTTTAGCTCGTCTGGTAGGCTTGTGTCACTGGGCAGCTCGCGGCTGTGCTTCCCTTTGTAGTCTGTAATAGTTTTCAAGCCCTGCCACATCCGACGAGCGTCAGAGCCAGTGTAGTATGATTCAATCTTAGACCTGTATTGACTCTTTGCCTGTTTGATGGTTCGTCGGAGGTCATAGCGGGATTTCTTATAAGCGTCCGGGTTAGAGTCCCGTTCCTTGAAAGCGGCAGCTCTACCCTTTAGCTCAGTGCGGATGTTTCCTGTAATCCATGGCTTCTGGTTGGGGTATGTACGTACGGTCACTGTGGGGACGACATCATCGATGCACTTATTGATGAAGCCAGTGACTGATGTGGTGTACTCCTCAATGCTGTCTGAAGAATCCCGGAACATGTTCCAGTCTGTGCTAGCAAAACAGTCCTGTAGCTTAGCATCTGCGTCATCTGACCACTTTTTTATTAGCCGAATCACTGGTGCTTCCTGCTTCAGTTTTTGCTTATAAGCAGGAATCAGGAGGATAGAGTTATGGTCAGATTTGCCAAATGGAGGGCGAGGGAGAGCTTTGTATGCGTCTTTGTGTGTGGAGTAAAGGTGGTCTAGAGTTTTTTCCCCTCTGGTTGCACATTTAACATGCTGGTAGAAATGAGGTAGAACGGATTTAAGTTTCCCTGCATTAAAGTCCCCGGCTACTAGGAGCGCTGCATCTGGATGAGCGTTTGAGAGCACACCGTTTGAAGCTACCTTTTTTTACTCTATTTAAGTCGAGTATTGAGACAACTATGGACAAAAACAAGTAGCGTAGGTTTTAGTCCTAACCTGGCAGGTGGTCAAAAGCAGTGACGTTTTCATGAAGGAATGCAGAGTAGGTCACGTGGCGGAACGTTTGCCATCAGAAATGTGAATAACAAGGTACACTATATATACAAAGGTATGTGGACACCCCTTCAAATTAGTGGATTCGGCTATTTCAACCACACCCGTTGCTGACAGGTGTATAAAATCGAGCACACAGCCATGCAGTCTCCATAGACAAACATTAGCAGTAGAATGGCCTTACTGAAGAGCTCAGTGACTTTCAATGTGGCACTGTCATAGCACGCCATTTTCCAACAAGTCAGTTCGTCAGATTTCTGCCCTGCTAGAGCTGCCCCGGTCAACTGTAAGTGCTGTTATTGTGAAGTGGAAACGTCTAGGAGCAACAGAACAGCCGTGAAGTGGTAGGCCACAGAGTGCTGAAGCGAGTAGCGCGTAAAAATGGTTTGTCTTCGGCTGCAACACTCACTACCGAGTTCCAAACTGCCTCTGGAAGCAATGTCAGTACAATAACTTTTTGTCGGGAGCTTCATGAAATGCGTTGGCCGAGCAGCCGCACACAAGCTACCTGCCCGAATGCATAGTGCCAACTGTAAAGTTTGGTGGAGGAGGAATAATGGTCTGGGGCTGTTTTTCATGGTTCAGGCTAGGCCCCTTAGTTCCAGTGAAGGGAAATCTTAACGCTACAGCATACAATGACATTTTAGACGATTCTGTGCTTCCAACTTTGTGGAAACAGTTTGGGGAAGGCCCTTTCCTGTTTCAGCATGATGCCCCTGTGCACAAAGCGAGGTACATACAAAAATGGTTTGTCAAGATCGGTGTGGAAGAACTTGACTGACCTGCACAAAGCCCTGACCTCAACCCTATCGGACACCTTTGGGATGAATTGGAACGCCGACTGCGAGCCAGGCCTAATCGCCCAACATCAGTGGCCGACCTCACTAATGGTTGTGGCTGAATGGAAGCAAGTCCCCGCAGCAATGCTCCAACATCTACATTTTCCATCAACTGGGAATCACTCTAATAATGATATCTTTGTATTCTTCAGGATCTTGGATATTATATAATGTGTGAAAAGGTACGTTTGAACAAGAGAAATTGAACGGGAAGGATTTGTCAACGCAACTTTGATAATTAAATAAGCTAACTTTCTCTATGCGATGATGAAAACTAATCTGCCGAAAAGTCAATGGGCTGGAGTCAAAGGTCAAAGGTGAAACCAAGGCCCTTGGTGCCTTTACGTTGAGCTTGGGACTGTAAGGTTCTATCTGCAGTTTTGTCCAAATTGAGTTATTGACATAGCCTTGTTCAGTTCAATGTTCTCTACCTATATAGTACTCTAAATACCCCCAATGCATGTTGTTACGTTTAAAAGAATACAAGATAAAAATTGCTGACACCATTCAAACCAATGAGGGTTTGGAACTTTAAAGCCAATTATCTCAGAATCATCTTTTTGCATATAGAACCTTACAGTCCCAAGCCCTCGAGTTGTCCCTTGGTGCCTTTATGTTCACAGCTAGGGATTGAGAGTCGCCTCAGCCCCAACATGCAATGTGGGCTCCGACTTCAAAGAGACTAAAGAAAATATGTAAATACAAAACCATTAGCCAGCTTGTTTACTTTAGTTAACATTTCAAACACACTGCGGAGAGGATCGTGTTTTTCAATCCCCTCTCTGTAACTCCGATGTTGATGTTGTTTTTTCTGACGGTGCCGAATCAAGGCTTTGGTGCCACAGCTGGAAAATCTTCAACACCCTTCAGGAAAAGGTCTAGACAAACACTCTCTCTCTCTCTCTCTCTCTCTCTCTCTCTCTCTCTCTTTCTCTCTCTGTCTCTCTCTCTCTGTGTCTCTCTCTATCTCTCTCTCTCTCTCTCTCTCAGTGGGAACACAACCTCCTCCAGCCAGCTAGCCCCGGCCCTCCTCGCCACCACTGCCTCGCCGACCCTCCACGGAGGAGACATTTTGTGTGCGTCCCAAATGGGCACCGTATTCCCTATATAGTTCTCAACATTTTACCAGAGCCTTTTGGGCCCTCTTCTGAAGTAGTGCACTATATACAGAATTGGCTGCCATTTGAGAGGCAGCTTTTGTGCCATCCTCATCATCAGAGTAGGATACAAACATGGCTGGGTGTAGTAGTGGTGTCAGAGACGAGTAGAACACAAACACTCTCAAGCCAACATCACAGGGCTTTAAACACACTCACTTAAAGTGACTCATTCTCCCCTCTCTCTCTCTCTCTCTCTCTCTCTCTCTCTCTCTCTCTCTCTCTCTCTCTCTCTCTCTCTCTCTCTGTCTCTGTCTCTGTCTCTGTCTCTGTCTCTGTCTCTGTCTCTCTCTATCTCTCTCTCTTAGCCTTATGTATGTGAGGATTTGAAGTCTGTTTTATTACTAACACGAAGCAGTTTGTAAACCGAGGCGTTGCTTGCTTCTTGACACAGTGAACTTCAGATACGAGGGGGGATCCTCTGTGTAGACAGATTACCACTTCACTAAACAAACCAGAAGTTCAAACAACAATAGCAGGCCCTTGGACACGCATACTGTAGCAGTAAGAGAGCATTAGGCCGTCTCCCCCCAACCTTAGGACAATTCCAAACATTTACTGGAAGGAAATCAAATGGTTTGCCTTTTTTCGTTGTATTCCCCCCCAGCAATAAACATGTTTACAAGTGAGGTATATAAATGTTCTGAATATTACATTCTCTGCGACTATTTTTAAACCCATATGAGCTGCAAACTGCATCATAAAGGAGTCTAAAACACTGTTCTGAAAAGCTGAGCCACATTATAAAAGCAGTCCAGAAAGCTGTTAGAGGAACAGTTGGATGTGGTTGACCGCAACTCTGAGGTTGACCAGAATAGGAATATAAGTATAAGGAACCACTAGCTTCAGCAGCATCAAGGCATGCATGTCCAAATCAGTGACGAGCAAGGAAAGACACTGCTATTATGGCACAAACCCACTCCCATTGAAAAGGTAACAACTACATGATGAGTAAAGACAATGAAATTCATTAACCTTATCACTCAGAGAGGGTCCCTCAACAAATACATGGAGAAAACTGTGTGTGTGTGTCCCAATGTGCATTAGTGAACACATGAATGCTGTGTGCGTGTGTGTGTGTGCGTGTGTGTGTGTGTGCGTGTGATTATGCGTGCATGTATGAGTACGTGCGTGGGTGTGTGTCCTAAAGTGCATTGCCACAGTTGAGTCAGAGATTGGCCATGAAGGTTATACATTAGTATTACAGTTGGCAGCATGAAACAGGAGCTTTATTCATTCATAACCTCAAACACATTTCTTGAAACACTCACTTGAGAAGCATAACTGTAGTCATCAGATTTGCTACTGTAAAACACCTGTTGTTTGAAGTAGAGAAGCACCATGGTTGGGAATGCTCTCTTCTATGGCAGTGTTTCCCCTAGATCTGTTCCTAGAAATCAACATCTACGGCTTCATTAACTCAAATCTTTAAACGAAACCAATTGGCGTCCCCCACTTTACAATTTGTAGGGAAAACACTGCTTTTTTTTTTGTTGGGTCCATTAAATGTAACCTGGCCTGATTGGATGTTGAAAAAGGGATCAGTTGCCTGGCATCCAATCAGAAATTAGCTGTTACCTAATGGTGCCTCTGATCTGGAAAGTTTCTTAAATTAGATATGAATGTCACAGCTATTCAGATGTACGTAAGTAGGCTACCAGGAACTGTCGTCGTCGCCGGTAGTGTTTTCCTTGGCATGAAAGTAAATTGCATCCCGGAGACAGGAGCCGAAATCCTCCTCCTTCGCATGACTAATTGAAGTAATTACAGAAGGGACATGAAAGGGGTGGCCTGCCCTGTCCACAGCCTGAGCACATTATCCCCATAAACTGTGCATCAGGAGTTTCCATAGCCAGTATATAAAGAGATAAAAGACTCCAAATGAGTCAGAAGGAATGAGACTACTGTATTGTCTGTATTTACATGGTTCAGAAGTAGTAGAATACCTGCATAGTAGCAGTTGTAGTATTACTTTGAAACTATGAATGTATAAGATAGGATAGGATAGGATAGGATAGGATAGGATAGGATAGGATAGTGCAGGATAGGATAATGTAGGATAGGATAGGATAGTGTAGGATAGGATAGGATAGTGTAGGATAGGATAGGATAGGATAGGATAGGATAGGATAGGATAGGATAGGATAGGATAGTATAGGATAGGATAGGATAGGATAGGATAGTATAGGATAGGATAGTGTAGGATAGGATAGTGCAGGATAGGATAGGATAGTGTAGGATAGGATAGGATAGGATAGGATAGTGTAGGATAGGATAGGATAGGATAGGATAGGATAGTGTAGGATAGGATAGGATAGTGTAGGATAGGATAGGATAGTGTAGGATAGGATAGTATAGGATAGGATAGTGTAGGATAGGATAGTGCAGGATAGGATATTGTAGGATAGGATAGTATAGGATAGGATAGTATAGTATAGTATAGTATAGGATATTTGAAAACAAATAAACAGTTACCGGTCATTCTGTGCATATCGCGTTTTGACGTCATCAATTGTCACCTGATAGAAGTCGTCTGGCAGGTCTCACAGACAGACAGACAGATACAGACCAACCTGTCAGGTGACAGACTGACAGACAGACAAGCAGGCAGGCAGGCAGACAAGCAGGCAGGCAGGCAGGCAGGCAGGCCTGTCAGTTAACAAACAGACACAGTATTAGAGAAAGGTATTTCCTGTATTCTACCACGGTGACACAAATTACGTTAAGTTCCCTATCAGTTGCAGCTCCCTCCTGAGGTAAATCCAAAAACAACATAGCCTACAATGCATCACTTTCCACATGATGAGGCTGCACACATATTTTTCAAAGTAGTGACTGTTTAATCACTTTGTTGTTGAAACGATTATTCCCTTGAGCTGGAGTAGAGAGAAGATCAAGTTAGCTTTAGCCTGGCTTGTAAATCAGAATGAACAATATCTCCATATTCCTTACACAACTCCAGTTATTTCAGTTGCTAACAGTGACGGGTTAGGGGCCAGGGGAGCTGGCTAGGGGTTGTTTCTGGACAGGGCAGTAGTCTAATTACAGCTTCTGACATCTATCTGTCTATAGTGTGTAGTGTATTAAGATTATGACTTTGTTAATGTTTTCAAGTGGAACCTGAGAGGATGTTTATTTTAGTGTCAGAGGGAATTGTTTTAGTGTGACGCCACATACAACAGACAGGAAGTGTGTGTTGTAGACAGGGGATTGGACAGTAGAGGGAGCCACCCATATCTTGGGAAGATTATATATACTGGGTAAAAACGAAGAAGAGGTTAGAGCGGCCATTGCAATCTGGGACGCCGCTCTCCGGGTGGTCATGACATCTGTAAAACTTATGCTGGAATCTTGTGATATGAATAAAACTTATGATCAAGGGTTCAGTATGTGCGGACTCCTTTGTTGCAGCAATAATTACCAGCATTGACTCGATACTACAAGTGTTAATAACATTAACAATCGAATCAAATACTATATAACCAGATATTATTCATGCAATACCACTAGCTGTGACTGGGTATACATGCACAGTGGTCAGTCAATCAGACCCCAGAGTCAAAATGTAAAGAATATTCGTTTTAATTTATACACCGGGGAATTCCACAGCCTTCTCTGTGTCCCGCCGCTCTTCATGTTGGGCACTTGCTCAGTGCTGAAAGAGAAATTAGAGGTAAAATATGACATAATCATTCTGCAAATTACAAGGCCCTCATGTTGTCTATTCTGGGCTTTAAAAAACGAGTGACATCCATTCCACTCCGACATGCCAGCCTGTCGACTTTTCAACATTTTCTTCTCTGTTCTTTTTTGGGGTAAAAAAACTAACTATTGAAAGTAGTGAGTTAAAAAGAAGTAGCATAACTACAGTGGAGGAGGACAGAGTAGTGAGAATAGAGTCCCCTGTGGTAGAGGACAGAGTAGTCAAAGTAGAGTCCCCCGTGGTAGAGGACAGAGTATTCAGAGTAGAGTCCCCCCATGGTAGAGGACAGAGTAGTCATAGTAGAGTCCCCCCGTGGTAGAGGACAGAGTAGTGATAGTAGAGTCCCCCCATGGTAGAGGACAGAGTAGTCATAGTAGAGTCCCCCGTGGTAGAGGACAGAGTAGTGATAGTAGAGTCCCCCCATGGTAGAGGACATAGTAGTCAGAGTAGAGTCCCCCGTGGTAGAGGACAGAGTATTCAGAGTAGAGTCCCCCGTGGTAAAGGACAGAGTAGTGATAGTAGAGTCCCCCGTGGTAGAGGACAGAGTAGTCAGAGTAGAGTCCCCCGTGGTAGAGGACAGAGTAGTCAGAGTAGAGTCCCCCGTGGTAGAGGACAGAGTAGTGATAGTAGAGTCCCCTGTGGTAGAGGACATAGTGATAGTAGAGTCCCCCATGGTAGAGGACAGAGTAGTGATTTTAGAGTCCCCCGTGGTAGAGGACAGAGTAGTTAGAGTATAGTCCCCCGTGGTAGAGGACAGAGTAGTGATAGTAGAGTCCCCCCGTGGTAGAGGACAGAGTAGTGATAGTAGAGTCCCCCCGTGGTAGAGGACAGAGTAGTGATAGTAGATTCCCCCCGTGGTAGAGGACAGAGTAGTGATAGTAGAGTCCCCCCGTGGTAGAGGACAGAGTAGTGATAGTAGATTCCCCCCGTGGTAGAGGACAGAGTAGTGATAGTAGAGTCCCCCCGTGGTAGAGGACAGAGTAGTGATAGTAGAGTCCCCCGTGGTAGAGGACAGAGTAGTGATAGTAGAGTCCCCCCATGGTAGAGGACAGAGTAGTGATAGTAGAGTCCCCCCGTGGTAGAGGACAGAGTAGTCAGAGTAGAGTCCCCCGTGGTAGAGGACAGAGTAGTCAGAGTAGAGTCCCCCCGTGGTAGAGGACAGAGTAGTCAGAGTAGAGTCCCCCCGTGGTAGAGGAACCCCCATCTGCTTGTCTTCATCTGTCGCTCACATGTGAACCTCGTAGACTCTGCTCTGGGCTCGTTTAGCAGAACATGTCAACAGTCATTCCGATAATTATTAAATATGCCAGTGGCATGGTCCTTGTGCCTTGATGTTTTGCGTTCCAAATGGCACCCCATTCCCTACATTGTGCACTTTTTTTTAGTAGGGCCTGTAGGGATCTGGTCAAAAGTAATGCACTATGTAGGGAATAGGGTGCCATTTGGGATGCAATCGTCCTATTCCCTGCAGACCCAAATCGTCTAACACGTGGAGTGTGCGTGTTCGTGTGTGTGTGTGTGTATGTGTGTAGTGATCATTATGAATGATCATGGCCAATGTTCCCTCTAAGCTGCATGGGTGCATGGGCGTGCAGCTCCCCCCAGACTGCTGCTCAGAACAAATATCAGCCCAGGCAGTGAAGCAGGAGATTGAACTTTACTCAACTTTCTAGAGTTTTCCCCGTTAGTTAACACTGTCAACGTTTCCCTTTACTGTGGGAATTGTGATCGAATCAACACAATATTAGCCGCTTTCAATGTAACATACCAAAACAAAACGAACTACGCAAGACTTAGTATGCAAAACTAACTATGCAGGAGATTTTGTTGTAGGCAGAACGCATTAGAGTGGGAATCTATAGCAATGACAGGCACGACTCAGGCCCATACTCTACACAGACAGGTGTGCCATAACCAATCAGAGCTGCAGTAGGCCTATATGCAAATAGACCATTGCCATATATGGATCTGTGCCATTGACTTTGAACTGGACTGTTTTTACAGCATGCGTAGTACATGCGCTTGTTTTGAGATCAAAGCGAGAGCTACATGTAGTCAGCAATTGGGGAGTGATTGCTTCCTACAAGAGCACAAAACGTGTGCATTTCAAGACATCTTTGTAAAGCAAGTCAGGTAAAATAGCTTTTTTTTGTCTTAAAGGGTCAGTGTTGTATTTTGAGACAGGCTTGAATAAACTAAGTAGCCAATAGGCAGAGGGAAGCATAATTTGCCTGATTCTCTGTAATAATTGTATGGGAATAATTATGCATTTTATTTTGTAAAGTGGTTACTTGCATCAAACAACACAACAACATTTTCAGTCACCTCCTTGTCTGAAGGACAAGTGGATAAACAGGTTAACGTCAAGCTCTGCATGTTTTTTTCAAAGTCTCATTGAACACCACACATTGGCTGCTACTGTAGGCTGAACGATAGCACAGTTATTTTCATGTTAAAATGTTATGGGATGCATTTTCTCCATCGTTTTTTATGGTAGGCCACTCTGGTAGGCCTAAATTATGATCAAATAGCCACAGTAGCCTACTTGACCACTGTTAAAACTAACTTAAAGCAGGTAGAGCCTCAGTGTTCACAATAAACGTGCGGTGGAGGTTGCACAGAATTTTCACAACAAGTTTTCGCTTAACCGACCTGAAATTTGCTCAGTGACGAAAAAAGTAGATGGAACATTGATCATGGCTACTAGATTGGTATTCAACAGACTGTCCATGTGACTTCCTTTCTCATCGCCCATAGAGTGCTGAGCATTGACAGTGTTGATTTCAGTGAGTGATTTATACCATACGGTTTCTAATAGCCTTCAACAAGCAGACTGAGACACCAGCCAGAAGAGTAGTAATCCCAACATTCTGACTGTCTCCATTTCTCTAGCTCTATGGTTGTGTCCCAAATAGCACCCTAATCTCTACATATATAGTGCACTACTTTTGACCAGGGCC
>NW_028157865.1:32500-35675 GCF_964263955.1 Coregonus lavaretus | reverse complement strand
TGATACCTGGTGTGTGTGTTTATGTCTGTCTCTGGGTGTGTCTGTGTTACCTGGGACCTGAAGGCCAGTAGCTCTGCCTGCAGTTCATTGATACCTGGTGTGTGTGTTTATGTCTGTCTCTGGGTGTGTGTGTGTTACCTGGGACCTGAAGGCCAGTAGCTCTGCCTGCAGTTCATTGATCTTCTCTTCACTCTTCAGCAGCTGAGCCTGAGCCTCCTGTCGGCCCAGGTACTCCTCGTCAAACTGGAGAGAGAGAGAGAAAAGAGAGACAGAGACAGAGAGAGAGAGAGAGACAGAGAGCGAGAGGAGGGAGAGAGAGAGAGAGAGAGAGAGAGGTAGGAGAGAGAGAGAGAGAGGTAGGGAGAGAGAGAGAGGTAGAGAGAGAGAGACAAGAGAGGAGAGAGAGACATAGACAGAGACAGAGAGAGAGAGAGAGAGGGAGAGAGAGAGAGAGAGGGAGAGAGAGGGAGAGAGAGAGAGGAGAGAGAGGGAGAGAGAGAGAGACAGAGACAGAGAGCGAGAGGAGGAGAGAGAGAGGTAGGGAGAGAGAGAGAGAGAGGTAGGAGAGAGAGAGAGAGGTAGGAGAGAGAGAGAGAGAGAGAGAGGTAGGGAGAGAGAGAGAGAGAGGTAGGGAGAGAGAGAGAGGTAGAGAGAGAGAGAGACAGAGAGGGAGAGAGAGAGACATAGACAGAGACAGAGAGAGAGAGAGAGAGGGAGAGAGAGAGAGAGAGGGAGAGAGAGGGAGAGAGAGAGAGAGAGAGAGAGAGAGGGAGAGAGAGGTAGGGAGAGAGAGAGAGAGAGAGAGAGAGAGAGAGAGAGGTAGAGAGAGAGAGAGACAGAGGGAGAGAGAGAGACAGAGGGAGAGAGAGAGACAGAGAGACAGAGACAGAGAGAGAGGGAGAGAGAGAGGTAGACAAAGCACACAACAACTCAGTCCCTCTGGGAAAAAACACAGTTGAATGTGTTTCTAGCTGTTCTCTATTAAGTTGACTGTTCTCCTCGCTTCCCAATGTATATTTTTAGGAGGCAAGGGAAAAAGGACGCAAGGAATCAAGGAACGACTTTTGAGATTCACACACTATCTCTCCCTCTTTCTGTTCTCTTGATGTGTTGCAGTACACACACACACACACACACACCTGTGGATCCCCTTCCCACCAGGCAGTCTGTTTAGCCCGGTTACCGGCCCAATGCTGGGACACAGGTTTATAGCCCGGTTACCGGCCCAATGCTGGGACACAGGTTTATAGCCCGGTTACCGGCCCAATGCTGGGACACAGGTTTATAGCCCGGTTACCGGCCCAATGCTGGGACACAGGTTTATAGCCCGGTTACCGGCCCAATGCTGGGACACAGGTTTATAGCCCGGTTACCGGCCCAATGCTGGGACACAGGTTTATAGCCCGGTTACCGGCCCAATGCTGGGACACAGGTTTATAGCCCGGTTACCGGCCCAATGCTGGGACACAGGTTTATAGCCCGGTTACCGGCCCAATGCTGGGACACAGGTTTATAGCCCGGTTACCGGCCCAATGCTGGGACACAGGTTTATAGCCCGGTTACCGGCCCAATGCTGGGACACAGGTTTATAGCCCGGTTACCGGCCCAATGCTGGGACACAGGTTTATAGCCCGGTTTCCCGGCCCAATGCTGGGACACAGGTTTATAGCCCGGTTAGGGTTTATAGTGTGTGTGTGTTCTGAAGCAGCTAGCTTCCCGGGGGTCAAGCCACCTCCCACATGGTAAGACATGGGGGACTTTACCATCTGGGGTTATTGTGTGTGTGTGTGTGTGCGTGTGTGTGTGTGTGCGTGTGTGCATCTAGAATTCTCTCTCAGCAACATTCATTTTGACCCACTACTATGGAGCATTCTGAGGAAATCAACGCAGCGGGGGGGGGGGGGGGGGGGGGGGTTAATCTGTGAATTCTGTTAATTACCAGCGACCGTGTTAACGATTTCTAGTAATCTGCTTATAATCAGGGGATGTTTAAATGATGCAGTACCTCCTTATACAACGTGTGGATGGAACGGGAGGTGGGTTGTTACCTTCAGAGCCAAGTCAGCAGCTCTCTGCTCATACTCCTCTAGCTGAGCCTTGTCCACACACACCTCTGAAACACACACACACACACACCTCAGTCAGTCAGTCAGAGAGGGGTGGAAGCAATACCACAGACGGGATGTGTTGTCGTTCCTGCAGTGTGTGTGTACTTGCCCAGGAGGACACTGAAGTCTACGTCAAGGCGTTTTCGGTAGGTGAAGTCTGGGTCGGTCCCACTGCGATGGAGGACGATCTGAGACACACACTCCTCTATGATCTTAAAGTACTGGGGCCTGAGAGAGAGATGAGGGGAGAGATGAACTTGGAGAAGAGTCCCCTAAGTAAGCTTGTCCTGGGCCTCTGTTCACAAACACAAACAGACCCCACACAGCCCCAGGACACAACAACAACAACAACAACACAATTAGACCCAACCAAATCATGAGAAAACAAAAAGAGAATTACTTGACACATTGGAAAGAACAAACAAAAAAACAGAGCAAACTAGTATGCTATTTGGCCCTAAACAGAGAGTACACAGTGGCAGAATACCTGACCACTGTGACTGACCCAAACTTAAGGAAAGCTTTGACTATGTACTGACTCAGTGAGCATAGCCTTGCTATTGAGAAAGGCCGCCGTAGGCAGACCTGGCTCTCAAGAGAAGACAGGCTATGTGCACACTGCCCACAAAATGAGGTGGAAACTGAGCTGCACTTCCTAACCTCCTGCCAAATGTACGACCATATTAGAGAGACATATTTCCCTCAGATTACAGCGATCCACAAAGAATTCGAAAACAAACCCAATTTTGATAAACTCCCTTATCTACTGGGTGAAATACCACAGTGTGCCATCACAGCTGCAAGATTTGTGACCTGTTGCCACAAGAAAAGGGCAACCAGTGAAGAACAAACACCATTGTAAATACAACCCATATTTATGTTTATTTATTTTCCCATTTGTACATTGTTACAACACTGTATATATACATAATATGACATTTGAAATGTCTTTATTCTTTTGAAAATTCTGAGTGTAATGTTTACTGTTAATATTTATTGTTTATTTCACTTTTGTTTACTATCTACTTCACTTGCTTTGGCAATGTTAACACACGTTTCCCATGCCA
>NW_028157865.1:20000-27500 GCF_964263955.1 Coregonus lavaretus | reverse complement strand
AAATACCTTGATAGTCCTGCAGTAACTCTGTGACTTCCTACATCTTGATAGTCCTGCAGTAACTCTGTGACTTCCTACATCTTGATAGTCCTGCAGTAACTCTGTGACTTCCTACATCTTGATAGTCCTGCAGTAACTCTGTGACTTCCTACATCTTGATAGTCCTGCAGTAACTCTGTGACTCCCTACATCTTGATAGTCCTGCAGTAACTCTGACTCCCTACATCTTGATAGTCCTGCAGTAACTCTGTGACTCCCTACATCTTGATAGTCCTGCAGTAACTCTGTGACTTCCTACATCTTGATAGTCCTGCAGTAACTATGTGACTCCCTACATCTTGATAGTCCTGCAGTAACTCTGTGACTTCCTACATCTTGATAGTCCTGCAGTAACTCTGTGACTTCCTACATCTTGATAGTCCAGCAGTAACTCTGTGACTTCCTACATCTTGATAGTCCTGCAGTAACTCTGTGACTTCCTACATCTTGATAGTCCTGCAGTAACTCTGTGACTCCCTACATCTTGATAGTCCTGCAGTAACTCTGTGACTCCCTACATCTTGATAGTCCTGCAGTAACTCTGTGACTCCCTACATCTTGATAGTCCTGCAGTAACTCTGTGACTTCCTACATCTTGATAGTCCTGCAGTAACTCTGTGACTTCCTACATCTTGATAGTCCTGCAGTAACTCTGTGACTTCCTACATCTTGATAGTCCTGCAGTAACTCTGTGACTTCCTACATCTTGATAGTCCTGCAGTAACTCTGTGACTTCCTACATCTTGATAGTCCTGCAGTAACTCTGTGACTTCCTGTACAGTAGAGAGAGGGGGGACGCTCCATATGACATCACCTATTAAAAGGGTTATTAAAATTTTTCTCTGAATCACCTCTAATAATGCATTCATGAAGTGCATAAGTGCTTCAAAGAAAGATAACTCTCTCTCTCTCTCTCTCTCTGGTTCAAAGAAAGCTTTAGCAATGTAATGTTATAGAATATTACTCTCTCTCTCTCTCTCTGGTTCAAAGAAAGCTTTAGCAATGTAATGTTATAGAATATTACTCTCTCTCTCTCTCTCTGGTTCAAAGAAAGCTTTATCAATGTAATGTAATAGAAGATTTCGCTCTCAAAGGAGGAAGAGTAGGAAGAGAAGGAGGAAGAGGAGGAAGAGAAGGAGGAAGAGGAGGAAGAGAAGGAGGAAGAGAAGAGGAGGAAGAGGAAGAGAAAATGAGGAAGAGGAGGAAGAGTACAAGGAGGAGGAACAGGAAGAGGAGGAAGAGGACAAGGAGGAGGAAGGAGGAGGAGGAAGAGAAGAAGAGAAGGAAGAGAAGAGGAGGAGGAAGAGGACAAGGAGGAGGAAGAGGACAAGGAGGAGGAAGAGGAGGAGGAAGAGGACAAGGAGGAGGAAGATGTAGGTCTGTGTGGATTGAGGTGGAGAGATCTTACCGGACAAAGTAGTCGTTCCGGATGAGCATAAGGTGTTGTAGGATGGAGAGGAAGTATATCTCCGCCCCGCTGTCCTTCACCATACTCTGTACCACGTTGAACACATCTCCCACATCAGTACAGACAGGGTTAAGGACTCATACCTTCATATCATTAACAACACATTATAATATAGCAAAAAGGGATGCATTCAGGGAATTCATTAAATTAATTATATTGAAAACAGGAGGAAAAAAATATATGGAATTGTAGAGATTATAGAGATATGGTATTGTAGAGACTATAGATATATGGTATTGTAGAGATTATAGATAAATGGTATTGTAGAGACTATAGATATATGGTATTGTAGAGATTATAGAGATATGGTATTGTAGAGACTATAGATATATGGTATTGTAGAGATTATAGATATATGGTATTGTAGAGACTATACATATATGGTATTGTAGAGACTATAGATATATGGTATTGTAGAGATTATAGATATATGGTATTGTAGAGATATGGTATTGTAGAGATTATAGATATATGGTATTGTAGAGACTATAGATATATGGTATTGTAGAGATTATAGATATATGGTATTGTAGAGACTATAGATATATGGTATTGTAGAGATTATAGATATATGGTATTGTAGAGATTATAGATATATGGTATTGTAGAGACTATAGATATATGGTATTGTAGAGACTATAGATATATGGTATTGTAGAGACTATAGATATATGGTATTGTAGAAACTATAGATATATGGTATTGTAGAGATATGGTGTTGTAGAGATTATAGATATATGGTATTGTAGAGATTATAGATATATGGTATTGTAGAGACTATAGATATATGGTATTGTAGAGACTATAGATATATGGTATTGTAGAGATTATAGATATATGGTATTGTGGAGATCATAGATATATGGTATTGTAGAGATATGGTATTGTAGAGACTATAGATATATGGTATTGTAGAGACTATAGATATATGGTATTGTAGAGATATGGTATTGTAGAGACTATAGAGATATGGTATTGTAGAGACTATAGATATATGGTATTGTAGAGACTATAGATATATGGTATTGTAGAGACTATAGATATATGGTATTGTAGAGACTATAGATATATGGTATTGTAGAGACTATAGATATATGGTATTGTAGAGATTATAGATATATGGTATTGTAGAGACTATAGATATATGGTATTGTAGAGACTATAGATATATGGTATTGTAGAGATATAGTATTGTAGAGACTATAGATATGTGGTATTGTAGAGATTATAGATATATGGTATTGTAGAGACTATAGATATATGGTATTGTAGAGACTATAGATATATGGTATTGTAGAGTTTATAGATATATGGTATTGTAGAGATCATAGATATATGGTATTGTAGAGATATGGTATTGTAGAGACTATAGATATATGGTATTGTAGAGACTATAGATATATGGTATTGTAGAGATATGGTATTGTAGAGACTATAGAGATATGGTATTGTAGAGACTATAGATATATGGTATTGTAGAGACTATAGATATATGGTATTGTAGAGACTATAGATATATGGTATTGTAGAGACTATAGATATATGGTATTGTAGAGACTATAGATATATGGTATTGTAGAGACTATATATATATGGTATTGTAGAGACTATAGATATATGGTATTGTAGAGATTATAGATATATGGTATTGTAGAGACTATAGATATATGGTATTGTAGAGACTATAGATATATGGTATTGTAGAGATTATAGATATATGGTATTGTAGAGACTATAGATATATGGTATTGTAGAGACTATAGATATATGGTATTGTAGAGATATGGTATTGTAGAGACTATAGATATGTGGTATTGTAGAGATTATAGATATATGGTATTGTAGAGATTATAGATATATGGTATTGTAGAGATTATAGATATATGGTATTGTAGAGATATGGTATTGTAGAGACTATAGATATATGGTATTGTAGAGACTATAGATATATGGTATTGTAGAGATATGGTATTGTAGAGACTATAGAGATATGGTATTGTAGAGACTATAGATATATGGTATTGTAGAGACTATAGATATATGGTATTGTAGAGACTATAGATATATGGTATTGTAGAGACTATAGATATATGGTATTGTAGAGACTATAGATATATGGTATTGTAGAGACTATAGATATATGGTATTGTAGAGTCTATAGATATATGGTATTGTAGAGATTATAGATATATGGTATTGTAGAGACTATAGATATATGGTATTGTAGAGACTATAGATATGTGGTATTGTAGAGATTATAGATATATGGTATTGTAGAGACTATAGATATATGGTATTGTAGAGACTATAGATATATGGTATTGTAGAGATTATAGATATATGGTATTGTAGAGATTATAGATATATGGTATTGTAGAGATATGGTATTGTAGAGACTATAGATATATGGTATTGTAGAGACTATAGATATATGGTATTGTAGAGATATGGTATTGTAGAGACTATAGAGATATGGTATTGTAGAGACTATAGATATATGGTATTGTAGAGACTATAGATATATGGTATTGTAGAGACTATAGATATATGGTATTGTAGAGACTATAGATATATGGTATTGTAGAGACAATAGATATAGTGTATTGTAGAGACTATAGATATATGGTATTGTAGAGACTATAGAGATATGGTATTGTAGAGATTATAGATACATGGTATTGTAGAGATTATAGAGATATGGTATTGTAGAGATTATAGATATATGGTATTGTAGAGACTATAGATATATGGTATTGTAGAGACTATAGATATATGGTATTGTAGAGATTATAGATATATGGTATTGTAGAGACTATAGATATATGGTATTGTAGAGATATGGTATTGTAGAGACTATAGAGATATGGTATTGTAGAGATTATAGATATATGGTATTGTAGAGATTATAGATATATGGTATTGTAGAGACTATAGATATATGGTATTGTAGAGACTATAGATATATGGTATTGTAGAGATATGGTATTGTAGAGACTATAGATATATGGTATTGTAGAGACTATAGATATATGGTATTGTAGAGACTATAGATATATGGTATTGTAGAGATTATAGATATATGGTATTGTAGAGATATGATATTGTAGAGACTATAGATATATGGTATTGTAGAGACTATAGATATATGGTATTGTAGAGACTATAGATATATGGTATTGTAGAGATTATAGATATATGGTATTGTAGAGACTATAGAGATATGGTATTGTAGAGATTATAGATATATGGTATTGTAGAGACTATAGATATATGGTATTGTAGAGACTATAGATATATGGTATTGTAGAGACTATAGATATATGGTATTGTAGAGATTATAGATATATGGTATTGTAGAGATATGATATTGTAGAGACTATAGATATATGGTATTGTAGAGACTATAGAGATATGGTATTGTAGAGATTATAGATATATGGTATTGTAGAGACTATAGATATATGGTATTGTAGAGATTATAGATATATGGTATTGTAGAGACTATAGAGATATGGTATTGTAGAGATTATAGATATATGGTATTGTAGAGATTATAGATATATGGTATTGTAGAGACTATAGATATATGGTATTGTAGAGATATGGTATTGTAGAGACTATAGATATATGGTATTGTAGAGACTATAGATATATGGTATTGTAGAGACTATAGATATATGGTATTGTAGAGATTATAGATATATGGTATTGTAGAGATATGATATTGTAGAGACTATAGATATATGGTATTGTAGAGACTATAGATATATGGTATTGTAGAGACTATAGATATATGGTATTGTAGAGATTATAGATATATGGTATTGTAGAGACTATAGATATATGGTATTGTAGAGATTATAGATATATGGTATTGTAGAGACTATAGATATATGGTATTGTAGAGATTATAGATATATGGTATTGTAGAGACTATAGATATATGGTATTGTAGAGACTATAGATATATGGTATTGTAGAGACTATAGATATGGTATTGTAGAGATATGGTATTTTAGAGACTATAGATATGTGGTATTGTAGAGATTATAGATATATGGTATTGTAGAGACTATAGATATATGGTATTGTAGAGACTATAGATATATGGTATTGTAGAGATTATAGATATATGGTATTGTAGAGATTATAGATATATGGTATTGTAGAGATATGGTATTGTAGAGACTATAGATATATGGTATTGTAGAGACTATAGATATATGGTATTGTAGAGATATGGTATTGTAGAGACTATAGAGATATGGTATTGTAGAGACTATAGATATATGGTATTGTAGAGACTATAGATATATGGTATTGTAGAGACTATAGATATATGGTATTGTAGAGACTATAGATATATGGTATTGTAGAGACTATAGATATATGGTATTGTAGAGACTATAGATATATGGTATTGTAGAGACTATAGAGATATGGTATTGTAGAGATTATAGATATATGGTATTGTAGAGAATATAGATATATGGTATTGTAGAGACTATAGATATATGGTATTGTAGAGATTATAGATATATGGTATTGTAGAGACTATAGATATATGGTATTGTAGAGACTATAGATATATGGTATTGTAGAGATATGGTATTGTAGAGACTATAGATATGTGGTATTGTAGAGATTATAGATATATGGTATTGTAGAGACTATAGATATATGGTATTGTAGAGACTATAGATATATGGTATTGTAGAGATTATAGATATATGGTATTGTAGAGATTATAGATATATGGTATTGTAGAGATATGGTATTGTAGAGACTATAGATATATGGTATTGTAGAGACTATAGAGATATGGTATTGTAGAGACTATAGATATATGGTATTGTAGAGACTATAGATATATGGTATTGTAGAGACTATAGATATATGGTATTGTAGAGACTATAGATATATGGTATTGTAGAGACTATAGATATATGGTATTGTAGAGACTATAGAGATATGGTATTGTAGAGATTATAGAGATATGGTATTGTAGAGAATATAGAGATATGGTATTGTAGAGATTATAGAGATATGGTATTGTAGAGAATATAGAGATATGGTATTGTAGAGATTATAGAGATATGGTATTGTAGAGACTATAGATATATGGTATTGTAGAGACTATAGATATATGGTATTGTAGAGATTATAGATATATGGTATTGTAGAGACTATAGAGATATGGTATTGTAGAGATTATAGATATATGGTATTGTAGAGATTATAGATATATGGTATTGTAGAGACTATAGATATATGGTATTGTAGAGACTATAGATATATGGTATTGTAGAGATATGGTATTGTAGAGACTATAGATATATGGTATTGTAGAGACTATAGATATATGGTATTGTAGAGATTATAGATATATGGTATTGTAGAGATATGATATTGTAGAGACTATAGATATATGGTATTGTAGAGACTATAGATATATGGTATTGTAGAGACTATAGATATATGGTATTGTAGAGATTATAGATATATGGTATTGTAGAGACTATAGAGATATGGTATTGTAGAGATTATAGATATATGGTATTGTAGAGACTATAGATATATGGTATTGTAGAGACTATAGATATATGGTATTGTAGAGACTATAGATATATGGTATTGTAGAGACTATAGATATATGGTATTGTAGAGACTATAGATATATGGTATTGTAGAGACTATAGATATATGGTATTGTAGAGACTATAGAGATATGGTATTGTAGAGATTATAGATATATGGTATTGTAGAGATATGGTATTGTAGAGACTATAGAGATATGGTATTGTAGAGACTATAGATATATGGTATTGTAGAGACTATAGATATATGGTATTGTAGAGACTATAGATATATGGTATTGTGGAGACTATAGAGATATGGTATTGTAGAGACTATAGATATATGGTATTGTAGAGACTATAGATATATGGTATTGTAGAGACTATAGATATATGGTATTGTAGAGACTATAGATA
>NW_028157865.1:10000-15000 GCF_964263955.1 Coregonus lavaretus | reverse complement strand
AACATTAACATTACTTTCCTCTAGACACCCTAAAACACCAGGCAGAACATTAACATTACTTTCCTCTAGACACCCTAAAACACCAGGCAGAACATTAACATTACTTTCCTCTCCACTAGACACCCTAAAACACCAGGCAGAACATTAACATTACTTTCCTCTCCACTAGACACCCTAGAACACCAGGCAGAACATTAACATTACTTTCCTCTCCTCTAGACACCCTAAAACACCAGGCAGAACATTAACATTACTTTCCTCTCCACTAGACACCCTAAAACACCAGGCAGAACATTAACATTACTTTCCTCTAGACACCCTAAAACACCAGGCAGAACATTAACATTACTTTCCTCTCCACTAGACACCCTAAAACATCAGGCAGAACATTAACATTACTTTCCTCTAGACACCCTAAAACACCAGGCAGAACATTAACATTACTTTCCTCTCCACTAGACACCCTAAAACACCAGGCAGAACATTAACATTACTTTCCTCTCCTCTAGACACCCTAAAACACCAGGCAGAACATTAACATTACTTTCCTCTCCTCTAGACACCCTAAAACCCCAGGCAGAACATTAACATTACTTTCCACTAGACACCCTAAAACACCAGGCAGAACATTAACATTACTTTCCTCTCCTCTAGACACCCTAAAACACCAGGCAGAACATTAACATTACTTTCCTCTAGACACCCTAAAACACCAGGCAGAACATTAACATTACTTTCCTCTCCACTAGACACCCTAAAACACCAGGCAGAACATTAACATTACTTTCCTCTCCTCTAGACACCCTAAAACACCAGGCAGAACATTAACATTACTTTCCTCTAGACACCCTAAAACACCAGGCAGAACATTAACATTACTTTCCTCTCCTCTAGACACCCTAAAACACCAGGCAGAACATTAACATTACTTTCCTCTCCACTAGACACCCTAAAACACCAGGCAGAACATTAACATTACTTTCCTCTCCTCTAGACACCCTAAAACACCAGGCAGAACATTAACATTACTTTCCTCTCCTCTAGACACCCTAAAACACCAGGCAGAACATTAACATTACTTTCCTCTCCTCTAGACACCCTAAAACACCAGGCAGAACATTAACATTACTTTCCTCTCCTCTAGACACCCTAAAACACCAGGCAGAACATTAACATTACTTTCCTCTCCTCTAGACACCCTAAAACACCAGGCAGAACATTAACATGACTTTCCTCTAGACACCCTAAAACACCAGGCAGAACATTAACATTACTTTCCTCTCCACTAGACACCCTAAAACACCAGGCAGAACATTAACATTACTTTCCTTTCCTCTAGACACCCTAAAAACACCAGGCAGAACATTAACATTACTTTCCTCTCCACTAGACACCCTAAAACACCAGGCAGAACATTAACATTACTTTCCTCTCCTCTAGACACCCTAAAACACCAGGCAGAACATTAACATTACTTTCCTCTCCTCTAGACACCCTAAAACACCAGGCAGAACATTAACATTACTTTCCACTCCTCTAGACACCCTAAAACACCAGGCAGAACATTAACATTACTTTCCTCTCCACTAGACACCCTAAAACACCAGGCAGAACATTAACATTACTTTCCACTAGACACCCTAAAACACCAGGCAGCCAGTGTTGCGTCCCAAATGGCACCCTGTGCCTTTAATAGTGCACTACTTTTGACCAGGGCACATGTGGTCTCTGGTAAATAAAGTGGGGAATAGGCTGCCATTTGTGATGCAGGCAGCACTGTGCTGGGGTGGCAGATTGCTGCTGCTATTGTTTGTTTGCCTGGTGTGTCTGTGTGTGTGTGTGTGTTCTGTGATTGTGTTGTCTGTGTGTGTTCTGTGATTGCGTTGTGTGTGTGTGTGTTCTGTGATTGCGTTGTGTGTGTGTGTGTGTTCTGTGATTGCGTTGTGTGTGTGTGTGTGTGTGTTCTGTGATTGCGTTGTGTGTGTGTGTGTGTGTGTTCTGTGATTGCGTTGTGTGCGTGTGTGTTCCTTGCTTCTGGCGTTGTTGATAGAAGGTAAATGTTTTGAGCGGACGGTGAAGAGAGAGAGAGAGAGAGCGAGCCGGCAGGGACAGGCAACACAACCAGCTGCCTCAGCGTCGACCGCTGTCCCCCCCCACGCCGTAGCGCCGCTCCCGATTGGCTGCCTGGCGTCGGCATTAACTGAGACGTGCGACCTCTCCTCCGGCCCTTATGAATTATTCGCCACGAAGCATTCTACAATATTTTACTCAAGTGGACAACTCATTTAAATATTGAATGCGTACATGGCCGACTAGTCTATAGCTATCTACGGCTGAGGCCGGGCGTCACGATGCTTAGCTTACCGGCAATATCTCTCTGAGGCCGGAGCGAATAAACTCATTCCTGATGTGAAGCCTGAAGTCCAGCTCATCTGGAGATGTCACCAGCGCATTGATGAGCTGCATACAGGCCACCTAGAATACACAAACAGAGAGATAACATTCAGAACAGCTCATTCAGACAGGGATGGAGGGAGAGAGAGAGGGGGAGACAGAGGGAGAGAGGGGGAGACGGAGGGAGAGAGGGGGAGACAGAGGGAGAGAGGGGGAGACGGAGGGAGAGAGGGGGAGACAGAGGGAGAGAGGGGGAGACAGAGGGTGAGGGAGTCGTGTGTGTGTGTGTGTGTGTGTGCGTGCGTCCAGCAGAAGTGAGTTGGGTGAACAGCGTGGGTCCCTGCTCTCTAAATGAGCCCTCTCCTAAAGGAAACCAGGAGACCAGAACTAATGCATCTCTATTTTTACTGTAGTCTCTAACTCTCAGAGTTGCCTTCAATATGAATGCGACAACAGCCTACAGACCCTCCCTTCCTGCACAAAGACATGTGTGTGAGTGTGTGTGTGTGTGTGTGTGTGTGTGTGTGTGTGTGTGTGTGTGTCTGACAGTCAGTTGGAGGGTGAAGCTCGGTCTTTTGGAAGATGTTCCTTCCTCCCCCATGTGAGCCCGTGGTGAAGCCTTTTCATGTGGAAACCTGGATAGATACGAGCTATTCAACTGGTCGGGAGAAAACATTACAATCAATTATTGAACCCTTATAACTGATGCAGTGGTGTGTGAAGCATGAAATAAGGGTGTGTGTGAGGGTGTGTGCGTGTGTGTGTGTGTGTGTGTGTGTGAGGGAGGGTGTGTGTGTGTGTGTGTGTGGGTGTGTGTGTGTGTGTGTGAGAGGGTGTGTGTGAGGGTGTGTGTGTGTGTGTGTGTGTGTGGGTGTGTGTGTGTGTGTGTGTGTGAGAGTGTGTGAGAGCGTGTGTGTGTGTGTGTGTGTGTGTGTGTGTGTGTGTGTGTGTGTGTTGACGCATGATGAGAGGATGTACACAGAGTTTTCTCAGGTTGATTTCGTTGTGATAAAGCCCATCTAGTCATTGTAGCAAGGCAGTCAAACATGGACATCATTGGACAAGCGGCATGGTAGAGTGACATCATCAGTGGCTGTGTATTAACTCCGGGAAGGATGGTCCACTATCTAATATGGCACAGGGGAGACATCATTTACATAAAGAGTGGACAGAGAGAGACCTTAGGAAGTGATGGGACTGAATAGAGAAGAACAGATAGGGGTTAGATAAGACTAAGTAGAGAACAGATAGGGGTTAGGTGAGACTAAGTAGAGAACAGATAGGGATTAGATGAGACTAAGTAGAGAACAGATAGGGGTTAGGTGAGACTAAGTAGAGAACAGATAGGGATTAGATGAGACTAAGTAGAGAACAGATAGGGGTTAGATAAGACTAAGTAGAGAACAGATAGGGGTTAGATAAGACTAAGTAGAGAACAGATAGGGATTAGATGAGACTAAGTAGAGAACAGATAGGGGTTAGGTGAGACTAAGTAGAGAACAGATAGGGATTAGATGAGACTAAGTAGAGAACAGATAGGGGTTAGGTGAGACTAAGTAGAGAACAGATAGGGATTAGATGAGACTAAGTAGAGAACAGATAGGGGTTAGGTGAGACTAAGTAGAGAACAGAGAGGGGTTAGATGAGACTAAGTAGAGAACAGATAGGGGTTAGATGAGACTAAGTAGAGAACAGATAGGGGTTAGATGAGACTAAGTAGAGAACAGATAGGGATTAGATAAGACTAAGTAGAGAACAGATAGGGGTTAGATGAGACTAAGTAGAGAACAGATAGGGGTTAGATAAGACTAAGTAGAGAACAGATAGGGGTTAGATGAGACTAAGTAGAGAACAGAGAGGGGTTAGATGAGACTAAGTAGAGAACAGATAGGGGTTAGATAAGACTAAGTAGAGAACAGATAGGGGTTAGATGAGACTGAATAGAGAAGAACAGATAGGGGTTAGGTGAGACTAAGTAGAGAACAGATAGGGGTTAGATGAGACTAAGTAGAGAACAGATAGGGGTTAGGTGAGACTAAGTAGAGAACAGATAGGGGTTAGGTGAGACTAAGTAGAGAACAGATAGGGGTTAGGTGAGACTAAGTAGAGAACATATAGGGGTTAGATGAGACTAAGTAGAGAACAGATAGGGGTTAGATGAGACTAAGTAGAGAACAGATAGGGGTTAGATGAGACTAAGTAGAGAACAGATAGGGGTTAGATGAGACTAAGTAGAGAACAGATAGGGGTTAGATGAGACTAAGTAGAGAACAGATAGGGGTTAGATGAGACTATGTAGAGAACAGATAGGGGTTAGGTGAGACTAAGTAGAGAACAGATAGGGGTTAGATGAGACTAAGTAGAGAACAGATAGGGGTTAGGTGAGACTAAGTAGAGAACAGATAGGGGTTAGATGAGACTAAGTAGAGAACAGATAGGGGTTAGATGAGACTAAGTAGAGAACAGATAGGGGTTAGATGAGACTATGTAGAGAACAGATAGGGGTTAGATGAGACTAAGTAGAGAACAGATAGGGGTTAGATGAGACTAAGTAGATAACATATAGGGGTTAGATGAGACTAAGTAGAGAACAGATAGGGGTTAGA
>NW_028157865.1:0-5000 GCF_964263955.1 Coregonus lavaretus | reverse complement strand
CTGTCATCTCTCCATCCCTCAGTCTCCTCTCCTCCTGTCATCTCTCCATCACTCAGTCTCCTCTCCACCTGTAATCTCTCCATCCCAACACGCTAATTAACGGCTTTTAAACCTACTGCTCTACTCAGGTGGTGTGAAGAATTATGTCAGATAAGTTTGCTGATTTCCACCCTGGAGGATCAACCTTACCTTGTGAGAGGTTTAAATGTTTTCCTAGTTGTTTTACGGAGTTGTTTATTTATTTATTGCCTTTTTTTTTTTTTTGGTTTAGTTTATTTAGTTTCTTATGGAGTGAAGTGTGTAGGTGTGTGTGTGCAGGAGAGAGAGAGAGAGAGAGAGAGAGAGAGAGAGAGAGAGAGAGAGAGAGAGAGAGAGAGGACAGAGAGAGAAAGAGAAGAGAGAGAGGACAGAGAGAGAGAGAGAGAGAGGAGAGAGAGAGAGAGAGAGAGAGAGACACACAGAGAGAGAGAGCGAGAGAGAGAGAGAGAGGGGAGAGAGAGCGAGAGAGAGGGGAGAGAGAGCGAGAGAGAGAGAGAGAGAGAGATAGTACTGTAGGACAAGGTGAATCTGTACAGTACACAACATTAAGAATACTTTCTGTGAATAAAAATAAGTCATGTGATCATTTCATATTGTTTCCCACCTCATATATTTCATTTTCTGGCTTTGAAAACAACAAAGCTGAGTGGCTGATTCTAGCAGCCTCCCAAATGGCCCCCTATTCACTATAGGGCTCTGGTCAAAAGTAGTGCACTACATAGGGAATAGGCTGCCATTTGGGACCCTGGTTCTAGCAGCGAGTAAGGACCCTTTTTGCACTTACTTGTAATTGGACGGAGCGATCTCTGAGTCCTTCTACGATAGGACTGAACCTCTCCGCGGCCCTGTGCTCTCCTGCCGTGGTGATGGCTTCAAGGACCTTCTCCAAACTAAATGGGGAAAAATAAAAACGCATGACCGGTCTTTCTGTTGTTGTCCGTGCTTTCTTTCGTCAGTGATTCATTCAACGTTTAGTCGTGCCTCCTGTGCTGCTAGACCTCGGTGGTGGTGCTCCTCTTGGAAAACAAACAAACAATAATATTTTTCGGAGGGACGTCTACAGTATTTGTATGATGATGATTGGTTATTACGTTTTCCCTGAAAAGTGTTATTCAGAGGAAGAGAGGGAGAGCATTTTAACAAAACAACAGCAGCAGCCACAGGCTGTGTCCCAAATGATACCCTATTCCCTACATAGTGCACTACTACCCACATAGGGGCTCTGGTCAAAAGTAGTGCACTATGTAGGGAATAGGGTGCCGTTTGGGGCGTACCCTCAGAGCTGAAGAGAACGGTGTATTGAATCTTTAATGGTGTGGGAGGAGTGACCTGATCTTAATGGTGTGGGAGGAGTGACCTGATCTTAATGGTGTGGGAGGAGTGACCTGATCTTAATGGTGTGGGAGGAGTGACCTGATCTTAATGGTGTGGGAGGAGTGACCTGATCTTAATGGTGTGGGAGGAGTGACCTGATCTTAATGGTGTGGGAGGAGTGACCTGATCTTAATGGTGTGGGAGGAGTGACCTGATCTTAATGGTGTGGGAGGAGTGACCTGATCTTAATGGTGTGGGAGGAGTGACCTGATCTTAATGGTGTGGGAGGAGTGACCTGATCTTAATGGTGTGGGAGGAGTGACCTGATCTTAATGGTGTGGGAGGAGTGACCTGATCTTAATGGTGTGGGAGGAGTGACCTGATCTTAATGGTGTGGGAGGAGTGACCTGATCTTAATGCCTGTCAGACTCCAGCTAAACAACGGACGATAAGGATCAATAACCACCGATCCTCAGCCTCTTCCCAGTTCAACGTTACTGCAGTCAGACTTTAGTTTGGCAGATCAATAACCACAGACCCTCAGCTTCTTCCCAGTTCAACGTTACTGCAGTCAGACTTTAGTTTGGCAGATCAATAACCACAGACCCTCAGCCTCTTCCCAGTTCAACGTTACTGCTGTCAGACTTTAGTTTAGCAGATCAATAACCACAGATCCTCAGCCTCTTCCCAGTTCAACGATACTGCAGCCAGACTTTAGTTACGCAGATCAATAACCACAGATCCTCAGCCTCTTCCCAGTTCAACGTTACTGCAGTCAGACTTTAGTTTGGCAGATCAATAACCACAGACCCTCAGCCTCTTCCCAGTTCAACGTTACTGCTGTCAGACTTTAGTTTAGCAGATCAATAACCACAGACCCTCAGCCTCTTCCCAGTTCAACGTTACTGCTGTCAGACTTTAGTTTAGCAGATCAATAACCACAGACCCTCAGCCTCTTCCCAGTTCAACGTTACTGCAGTCAGACTTTAGTTTAGCAGATCAATAACCACAGACCCTCAGCCTCTTCCCAGTTCAACGTTACTGCAGCCAGACTTTAGTTTAGCAGATCAATAACCACAGACCCTCTCAGCCTCTTCCCAGTTCAACGTTACTGCAGCCAGACTTTAGTTTAGCAGATCAATAACCACAGACCCTCAGCCTCTTCCCAGTTCAACGTTACTGCTGTCAGACTTTAGTTTAGCAGATCAATAACCACAGATCCTCAGCCTCTTCCCAGTTCAACTTTACTGCAGTCAGACTTTAGTTTAGCAGATCAATAACCACAGACCCTCAGCCTCTTCCCAGTTCAACGTTACTGCAGCCAGACTTTAGTTTAGCAGATCAATAACCACAGACCCTCAGCCTCTTCCCAGTTCAACGTTACTGCAGTCAGACTTTAGTTTAGCAGATCAATAACCACAGATCCTCAGCCTCTTCCCAGTTCAACGTTACTACAGTCAGACTTTAGTTTAGCAGATCAATAACCACAGACCCTCAGCCTCTTCCCAGTTCAACGTTACTGCAGCCAGACTTTAGTTTAGCAGATCAATAACCACAGACCCTCTCAGCCTCTTCCCAGTTCAACGTTACTACAGTCAGACTTTAGTTTAGCAGATCAATAACCACAGATCCTCAGCCTCTTCCCAGTTCAACGTTACTACAGTCAGACTTTAGTTTGGCAGATCAATAACCACAGACCCTCAGCCTCTTCCCAGTTCAACGTTACTGCAGTCAGACTTTAGTTTAGCAGATCAATAACCACAGACCCCTCAGCCTCTTCCCAGTTCAACGTTACTACAGTCAGACTTTAGTTTAGCAGATCAATAACCACAGACCCTCAGCCTCTTCCCAGTTCAACGTTACTGCAGTCAGACTTTAGTTTAGCAGATCAATAACCACAGACCCTCAGCCTCTTCCCAGTTCAACGTTACTACAGTCAGACTTTAGTTTAGCAGATCAATAACCACAGACCCTCAGCCTCTTCCCAGTTCAACGTTACTGCAGTCAGACTTTAGTTTAGCAGATCAATAACCACAGACCCTCAGCCTCTTCCCAGTTCAACGTTACTGCTGTCAGACTTTAGTTTAGCAGATCAATAACCACAGACCCTCAGCCTCTTCCCAGTTCAACGTTACTGCAGTCAGACTTTAGTTAAGCAGATCAATAACCACAGATCCTCAGCCTCTTCCCAGTTCAACGTTACTGCTGTCAGACTTTAGTTTAGCAGATCAATAACCACAGACCCTCAGCCTCTTCCCAGTTCAACGTTACTGCAGTCAGACTTTAGTTTAGCAGATCAATAACCACAGACCCTCAGCCTCTTCCCAGTTCAACGTTACTGCAGTCAGACTTTAGTTTAGCAGATCAATAACCACAGACCCTCAGCCTCTTCCCAGTTCAACGTTACTGCAGTCAGACTTTAGTTACGCAGATCAATAACCACAGACCCTCAGCCTCTTCCCAGTTCAACGTTACTGCAGTCAGACTTTAGTTAAGCAGATCAATAACCACAGACCCTCAGCCTCTTCCCAGTTCAACGTTACTGCAGTCAGACTTTAGTTAAGCAGATCAATAACCACAGACCCTCAGCCTCTTCCCAGTTCAACGTTACTGCAGTCAGACTTTAGTTTAGCAGATCAATAACCACAGACCCTCAGCCTCTTCCCAGTTCAACGTTACTGCAGTCAGACTTTAGTTTAGCAGATCAATAACCACAGACCCTCAGCCTCTTCCCAGTTCAACGTTACTGCAGTCAGACTTTAGTTTAGCAGATCAATAACCACCGATCCTCAGCTTCTTCCCAGTCCAACGTTACTGCAGTCAGACTTTAGTTTAGCAGATCAATAACCACCGATCCTCAGCTTCTTCCCAGTTCAACGTTACTGCAGTCAGACTTTAGTTTAGCAGATCAATAACCACAGACCCTCAGCCTCTTCCCAGTTCAACGTTACTACAGCCAGACTTTAGTTTAGCAGATCAATAACCACAGACCCTCAGCCTCTTCCCAGTTCAACGTTACTGCAGTCAGACTTTAGTTTAGCAGATCAATAACCACAGATCCTCAGCCTCTTCCCAGTTCAACGTTACTGCAGTCAGACTTTAGTTTAGCAGATCAATAACCACAGACCCTCAGCCTCTTCCCAGTTCAACGTTACTGCAGTCAGACTTTAGTTTAGCAGATCAATAACCACAGATCCTCAGCCTCTTCCCAGTTCAACGTTACTGCAGTCAGACTTTAGTTTAGCAGATCAATAACCACAGACCCTCAGCCTCTTCCCAGTTCAACGTTACTGCAGTCAGACTTTAGTTTAGCAGATCAATAACCACAGACCCTCAGCCTCTTCCCAGTTCAACGTTACTGCAGTCAGACTTTAGTTACGCAGATCAATAACCACAGACCCTCAGCCTCTTCCCAGTTCAACGTTACTGCAGTCAGACTTTAGTTTAGCAGATCAATAACCACAGACCCTCAGCCTCTTCCCAGTTCAACGTTACTGCAGTCAGACTTTAGTTTAGCAGATCAATAACCACAGACCCTCAGCCTCTTCCCAGTTCAACGTTACTGCAGTCAGACTTTAGTTTAGCAGATCAATAACCACAGACCCTCAGCCTCTTCCCAGTTCAACGTTACTGCAGTCAGACTTTAG
>NW_028157866.1:50000-60000 GCF_964263955.1 Coregonus lavaretus | reverse complement strand
GCTAGGTAGTAGGCATAATCTAATGATACACATTCCCTGTATGCTAGGTAGTCAGGCATAATCTAATGATACACATTCCCTGTATGCTAGGTAGTCAGGTATAATCTAATGATACACATTCCCTGTATGCTAGGTAGTCAGGCATAATCTAGTGATACACATTCCCTGTATGCTAGGTAGTCAGGCATAATCTAATGATACACATTCCCAGTATGCTAGGCAGTCAGGCATAATCTAATGATACACATATTCTGTATGCTAGGTTTTAGGCATAATCTAATGATACACATTCCCTGTATGCTAGGCAGTCAGGCATAATCTAGTGATACACATTCCCTGTATGCTAGGCAGTCAGGTATAATCTAATGATACACATTCCCTGTATGCTAGGTTTTAGGCATAATCTAATGATACACATTCCCTGTATGCTAGGTAGTCAGGCATAATCTAATGATACACATTCCCTGTATGCTAGGTAGTCAGGCATAATCTAATGATACACATTCCCTGTATGCTAGGCAGTCAAGCATAATCTAATGATACACATTCCCTGTATGATAGGTTTTAGGCATAATCTAATGATACACATTCCCTGTATGCTAGGCAGTCAGGCATAATCTAGTGATACACATTCCCTGTATGCTAGGCAGTCAGGTATAATCTAATGATACACATTCCCTGTATGCTAGGTTTTAGGCATAATCTAATGATACACATTCCCTGTATGCTAGGTAGTCAGGCATAATCTAATGATACACATTCCCTGTATGCTAGGTAGTAGGCATAATCTAATGATACACATTCCCTGTATGCTAGGTAGTCAGGCATAAACTAATGATACACATTCCCTGTATGCTAGGTAGTCAGGCATAATCTAATGATACACATTCCCTGTATGCTAGGTAGTAGGCATAATCTAATGATACACATTCCCTGTATGCTAGGTAGTAGGCATAATCTAATTATACACATTCCCTGTATGCTAGGTAGTCAAGCATAATCTAATGATACACTTTCCCTGTATGCTAGGTAGTAGGCATAATCTAATGATACACATTCCCTGTATGCTAGGTAGTCAGGCATAATCTAATGATACACATTCCCTGTATGCTAGGTAGTCAGGTATAATCTAATGATACACATTCCCTGTATGCTAGGTAGTCAGGCATAATCTAGTGATACACATTCCCTGTATGCTAGGTAGTCAGGTATAATCTAATGATACACATTCCCTGTATGCTAGGTAGTCAGGCATAATCTAGTGATACACATTCCCTGTATGCTAGGTAGTCAGGCATAATCTAATGATACACATTCCCTGTATGCTAGGCAGTCAGGCATAATCTAATGATACACATATTCTGTATGCTAGGTTTTAGGCATAATCTAATGATACACATTCCCTGTATGCTAGGCAGTCAGGCATAATCTAGTGATACACATTCCCTGTATGCTAGGCAGTCAGGTATAATCTAATGATACACATTCCCTGTATGCTAGGTTTTAGGCATAATCTAATGATACACATTCCCTGTATGCTAGGTAGTCAGGCATAATCTAATGATACACATTCCCTGTATGCTAGGTAGTAGGCATAATCTAATGATACACATTCCCTGTATGCTAGGTAGTCAGGCATAATCTAATGATACACATTCCCTGTATGCTATGTAGTCAAGCATAATCTAATGATACACATTCCCTGTATGCTAGGTAGTCAGGCATAATCTAATGATACACATTCCCTGTATGCTAGGCAGTCAGGCATAATCTAATGATACACATTCCCTGTATGCTAGGGAGTAGGCATAATCTAATGATACACATTCCCTGTATGCTAGGTAGTCAGGCATAATCTAATGATACCCATTCCCTGTATGCTAGGTAGTCAGGCATAATCTAATGATACACATTCCCTGTATGCTAGGCAGTCAGGCATAATCTAATGATACACATTCCCTGTATGCTAGGTAGTCAGGCATAATCTAATGATACACATTCCCTGTATGCTAGGTAGTAGGCATAATCTAATGATACACATTCCCTGTATGCTAGGTAGTCAGGCATAATCTAATGATACACATTCCCTGTATGCTAGGTAGTTTAGGCATAATCTAGTGATACACATTCCCTGTATGCTAGGTAGTAGGCATAATCTAATGATACACATTCCCTGTATGCTAGGCAGTCAGGCATAATCTAATGATACCCATTCCCTGTATGCTAGGTAGTCAGGCATAATCTAGTGATACACATTCCCTGTATGCTAGGTAGTCAGGCATAATCTAATGATACACATTCCCTGTATGCTAGGTAGTCAGGCATAATCTAATGATACACATTCCCTGTATGCTAGGCAGTCAGGCATAATCTAATGATACACATTCCCTGTATGCTAGGTAGTAGGTATAATCTAATGATACACATTCCCTGTATGCTAGGTAGTCAGGCATAATCTAATGATACACATTCCCTGTATGCTAGGCAGTCAGGCATAATCTAATGATACACATTCCCTGTATGCTAGGTAGTCAGGCATAATCTAATGATACACATTCCCTGTATGCTAGGTAGTCAGGCATAATCTAATGATACACATTCCCTGTATGCTAGGCAGTCAGGCATAATCTAATGATACACATTCCCTGTATGCTAGGCAGTCAGGCATAATCTAATGATACACATTCTCTGTATGCTAGGCAGTCAGGTATAATCTAATGATACACATTCCCTGTATGCTAGGTAGTCAGGCATAATCTAATGATACACATTCCCTGTATGCTAGGCAGTCAGGCATAATCTAATGATACACATTCCCTGTATGCTAAGTAGTCAGGCATAATCTAATGATACACATTCCCTGTATGCTAGGCAGACAGGCATAATCTAATGATACACATTCCCTGTATGCTAGGTAGTAGGCATAATCTAATGATACACATTCCCTGTATGCTAGGTAGTAGGCATAATCTAATGATACACATTCCCTGTATGCTATGTAGTCAGGCATAATCTAATGATACACATTCCCTGTATGCTAGGTAGTCAGGCATAATCTAATGATACACATTCCCTGTATGCTAGGTAGTCAGGCATAATCTAATGATACACATTCCCTGTATGCTAGGCAGTCAGGCATAATCTAATGATACACATTCCCTGTATGCTAGGTAGTAGGCATAATCTAATGATACACATTCCCTGTATGCTAGGTAGTAGGCATAATCTAATGATACACATTCCCTGTATGCTAGGTAGTCAGGCATAATCTAATGATACACATTCCCTGTATGCTAGGTAGTAGGCATAATCTAATGATACACATTCCCTGTATGCTAGGCAGACAGGCATAATCTAATGATACACATTCCCTGTATGCTAGGTTTTAGGCATAATCTAATGATACACATTCCCTGTATGCTAGGTAGTCAGGCATAATCTAATGATACACATTCCCTGTATGCTAGGTAGTAGGCATAATCTAATGATACACATTCCCTGTATGCTAGGTAGTCAGGCATAATCTAATGATACACATTCCCTATATGCTATGTAGTCAGGCATAATCTAATGATACACATTCCCTGTATGCTAGGTAGTCAGGCATAATCTAATGATACACATTCCCTGTATGCTAGGCAGTCAGGCATAATCTAATGATACACATTCCCTGTATGCTAGGTAGTAGGCATAATCTAATGATACACATTCCCTGTATGCTAGGTAGTCAGGCATAATCTAATGATACCCATTCCCTGTATGCTAGGTAGTCAGGCATAATCTAATGATACACATTCCCTGTATGCTAGGCAGTCAGGCATAATCTAATGATACACATTCCCTGTATGCTAGGTAGTCAGGCATAATCTAATGATACACATTCCCTGTATGCTAGGTAGTAGGCATAATCTAATGATACACATTCCCTGTATGCTAGGTAGTCAGGCATAATCTAATGATACACATTCCCTGTATGCTAGGTAGTTTAGGCATAATCTAGTGATACACATTCCCTGTATGCTAGGTAGTAGGCATAATCTAATGATACACATTCCCTGTATGCTAGGCAGTCAGGCATAATCTAATGATACCCATTCCCTGTATGCTAGGTAGTCAGGCATAATCTAGTGATACACATTCCCTGTATGCTAGGTAGTCAGGCATAATCTAATGATACACATTCCCTGTATGCTAGGTAGTCAGGCATAATCTAATGATACACATTCCCTGTATGCTAGGCAGTCAGGCATAATCTAATGATACACATTCCCTGTATGCTAGGTAGTAGGCATAATCTAATGATACACATTCCCTGTATGCTAGGTAGTCAGGCATAATCTAATGATACACATTCCCTGTATGCTAGGCAGTCAGGCATAATCTAATGATACACATTCCCTGTATGCTAGGTAGTCAGGCATAATCTAATGATACACATTCCCTGTATGCTAGGCAGTCAGGCATAATCTAATGATACACATTCCCTGTATGCTAGGCAGTCAGGCATAATCTAATGATACACATTCCCTGTATGCTAGGCAGTCAGGCATAATCTAATGATACACATTCCCTGTATGCTAGGTAGTCAGGCATAATCTAATGATACACATTCCCTGTATGCTAGGTAGTCAGGCATAATCTAATGATACACATTCCCTGTATGCTAGGTAGTCAGGCATAATCTAATGATACACATTCCCTGTATGCTAGGTAGTCAGGCATAATCTAATGATACACATTCCCTGTATGCTAGGTAGTAGGCATAATCTAATGATACACATTCCCTGTATGCTAGGTAGTCAGGCATAATCTAATGATACACATTCCCTGTATGCTAGGTAGTAGGCATAATCTAATGATACACATTCCCTGTATGCTAGGTAGTAGGCATAATCTAATGATACACATTCCCTGTATGCTAGGTAGTAGGCATAATCTAATGATACACATTCCCTGTATGCTAGGTAGTAGGCATAATCTAATGATACACATTCCCTGTATGCTAGGTAGTAGGCATAATCTAATGATACACATTCCCTGTATGCTAGGTAGTAGGCATAATCTAATGATACACATTCCCTGTATGCTAGGTAGTCAGGCATAATCTAATGATACACATTCCCTGTATGCTAGGTAGTCAGGCATAATCTAATGATACACATTCCCTGTATGCTAGGTAGTCAGGCATAATCTAATGATACACATTCCCTGTATGCTAGGTAGACAGGCATAATCTAATGATACACATTCCCTGTATGCTAGGTAGTCAGCATAATCTAATGTACACTTCCTGTATGAGATTATTGCTAGGTAGTCAGGCATAATCTAATGATACAATTCCTGTATGCTAGGCAGACAGGCCATAATATAATTGGATCTGTATGCTAGGCAGACAGGCATAATATAATGATACACATTCCCTGTATGCTAGGTAGTTTAGGCATAATCTAATGATACACATTCCCTGTATGGTAGGTAGTCAGGCATAATCTAATGATACACATTCCCTGTATGCTAGGTAGTAGGCATAATCTAATGATACACATTCCCTGTATGCTAGGTAGTCAGGCATAATCTAATGATACACATTCTCTGTATGCTAGGCAGTCAGGCATAATCTAATGATACACATTCCCTGTATGTTAGGTAGTAGGCATAATCTAATGATACACATTCCCTGTATGCTAGGTAGTCAGGCATAATCTAATGATACACATTCCCTGTATGCTAGGTAGTCAGGCATAATCTAATGATACACATTCCCTGTATGCTAGGTAGTAGGCATAATCTAATGATACACATTCCCTGTATGCTAGGTAGTAGGCATAATCTAGTGATACACATTCCCTGTATGCTAGGTAGTCAGGCATAATCTAATGATACACATTCCCTGTATGCTAGGTAGTCAGGCATAATCTAATGATACACATTCCCTGTATGCTAGGTAGTCAGGCATAATCTAGTGATACACATTCCCTGTATGCTAGGCAGTCAGGCATAATCTAATGATACACATTCCCTGTATGCTAGGCAGACAGGCATAATCTAGTGATACACATTCCCTGTATGCTAGGTAGTCAGGCATAATCTAATGATACACATTCCCTGTATGCTAGGTAGTCAGGCATAATCTAATGATACACATTCCCTGTATGCTAGGTAGTCAGGCATAATCTAATGATACACATTCCCTGTATGCTAGGTAGTCAGGCATAATCTAATGATACACATTCCCTGTATGCTAGGTAGTCAGGCATAATCTAATGATACACATTCCCTGTATACTAGGTAGTAGGCATAATCTAATGATACACATTCCCTGTATGCTAGGTAGTAGGCATAATCTAATGATACACATTCCCTGTATGCTAGGTAGTCAGGCATAATCTAATGATACACATTCCCTGTATGCTAGGTAGTAGGCATAATCTAATGATACACATTCCCTGTATGCTAGGTAGTAGGCATAATCTAATGATACACATTCCCTGTATGCTAGGTAGTAGGCATAATCTAATGATACACATTCCCTGTATGCTAGGTAGTAGGCATAATCTAATGATACACATTCCCTGTATGCTAGGTAGTCAGGCATAATCTAATGATACACATTCCCTGTATGCTAGGTAGTAGGCATAATCTAATGATACACATTCCCTGTATGCTAGGTAGTCAGGCATAATCTAATGATACACATTCCCTGTATGCTAGGTAGTCAGGCATAATCTAATGATACACATTCCCTGTATGCTAGGTAGTCAGGCATAATCTAATGATACACATTCCCTGTATGCTAGGCAGACAGGCATAATATAATGATACACATTCCCTGTATGCTAGGTAGTTTAGGCATAATCTAATGATACACATTCCCTGTATGCTAGGTAGTCAGGCATAATCTAATGATACACATTCCCTGTATGCTAGGTAGTAGGCATAATCTAATGATACACATTCCCTGTATGCTAGGTAGTCAGGCATAATCTAATGATACACATTCTCTGTATGCTAGGCAGTCAGGCATAATCTAATGATACACATTCCCTGTATGTTAGGTAGTAGGCATAATCTAATGATACACATTCCCTGTATGCTAGGTAGTCAGGCATAATCTAATGATACACATTCCCTGTATGCTAGGTAGTCAGGCATAATCTAATGATACACATTCCCTGTATGCTAGGTAGTAGGCATAATCTAATGATACACATTCCCTGTATGCTAGGTAGTAGGCATAATCTAGTGATACACATTCCCTGTATGCTAGGTAGTCAGGCATAATCTAATGATACACATTCCCTGTATGCTAGGTAGTCAGGCATAATCTAATGATACACATTCCCTGTATGCTAGGTAGTCAGGCATAATCTAGTGATACACATTCCCTGTATGCTAGGCAGTCAGGCATAATCTAATGATACACATTCCCTGTATGCTAGGCAGACAGGCATAATCTAGTGATACACATTCCCTGTATGCTAGGTAGTCAGGCATAATCTAATGATACACATTCCCTGTATGCTAGGTAGTCAGGCATAATCTAATGATACACATTCCCTGTATGCTAGGTAGTCAGGCATAATCTAATGATACACATTCCCTGTATGCTAGGTAGTCAGGCATAATCTAGTGATACACAAAGCCATTTAGGGTGGAAATTACAGTGGTCTTGTCCAATTATGGTACATCTTTATTCTTCACGGTCTTTGTTCCTCTTAACAGATCAGTGCTTGTTGTAATTCTAACAGAGCCCCAGGCTTTTGACACAATGACATGTTGCCTATATTAGGTGTGGCGCAGGGCAGGGGGCCAACAGGGATAACATCAAGGCTTCTCCTGACCTCAGCTCAGCACTGTGACAAATGCATGGTGTTAAGGTTAGCATCCCAAATGGCACCCTATTCCCTACATAGTGCACTACTGTTGACCAGAGCCCAGTGGGTCCTGATGAAAAGTAGTGCACTAAATAGGGGATAGAGTGCCATTTCGGAAGACTGCACGGTGTTTAGCCTCCGATTATGAGCGTGTTAAAATGATCAATTTAAGATGTGACCACCACGGCGTTCATGTGCCGTGACCCGTTCTTGTTTTGAGAAACATTTTTCATTTAGAGTGGAAATAGAGTGTGGGAGACGGGGACCAGAGGCCATTTTATCAGAGTGACAAAACATCTAATACATTTTAAATGCAACAACGTTATTAGAGGTGAACAAGACCCTTTGTAACTTGAGAGGACAAGACGAGAGAAAATATGGCCTTTTATCATTAATCAATCAACATTTATTTACAAAGCCCTTTTTACATCAACAACAATTGTCTCAAATCGTTTTTTTTTTTAGTTTATCAGTTCATCATAGTCCATATATTGATACTCATATTGTTAGTTGTTCAGACAGGATAGAGCAAATATGGTTGAGCGATTATATGACTAGCCGGGCCTAACGGTTGTCTGTATGGACCAGACGAGGCACAAACACTCATCTGCCCTATTGTGTCCCTGTGATCCATCCCATCTGCCTGCTGGATCTCCTATCAAAGCTTAGAGGAGGTGTGTCGCCATGGAAACAGTTTTACAAGAAAGGACAAAGACACAGAATAATGATTCAAATTAGAATGTCAAATCTAACAATTCTAGTTCTATCATCATCCTCTAGACCAATGGGTATTCAGCTCTTACCCTGCGAGGTCTGAAGCCTGCTGCTTTTCTGTTCTACCTACAGTCCCCTTTAGCTCAGTTGGTAGAGCATGGCGTGGGTTGTGGGTTCGTTTCCCACGGGGGACCAGTATGAAAATGTATGCACTCACTAACTGTAAGTCGCTCTGGATAAGAGCGTCTGCTAAATGACTGTAAATGTAAAATCATTAATTGCGTCCATCTGGTGTCCCAGGTCTAAATCAGTCCCTGATTAGAGGGGAACACTACAAAAAGCAGTGGAACTAACTAGACTATAGAGCTCAGGGAAGAAAGGGCCATTGAAGATATCCCTCACAGAGTGTCTTACCAGTCTACTCTGAACTCTCTCTGTGTGAGTTATCATTTCATCCTGTGTTAAGATGGCCTCCTCTCTCCAGGGTGGTTCTGTCTCTCTCTCTATGTCAAACCTCACAGTTATTTTAGTCTCTACACTCTTTCTGTTTGAACTTAAAGTAGACTGGGTCTGAGAGTGACACATTTCCAGCTACAGCCTCCTCAGCGTTTCTCCCTATATAGTGCGCTACTTTTGACAAGGGCCCATAGGCAGAAAATAGGGGGCGGGCCATAGGCAGGGAACCACTATCCAGGGAATAGGGGGCGGGCCATAGGCAGGGAACTACAATACAGGGAATAGGGGGCGGGCCATAGGCAGGGAAGGTAGCTTAGTGGTTAAGGGCGGCAGGTAGCTTAGTGGTTAAGAGCGTTGTGCCAGTAACCGAAAGGTCGCTGGTTCTAATCCCCTAGCCGACTAGGTGAAAAATCTGTCGATGTGCCCTTGAGCAAGGCACTTAACCCTAATTGCTCATGTAAGTCGCTCTGGATAAGAGCGTCTGCTAAATGACAAAAAAAAAAAAAAAAAAAAAACTACTATCCAGGGAATAGGGGGCGGGCCATAGGCAGGGAACTACTATCCAGGGAATAGGGGGCGGGCCATAGGCAGGGAACTACAATACAGGGAATAGGGGGCGGGCCATAGGCAGGGAACTACTATCCAGGGAATAGGGGGCGGGCCATAGGCAGGGAACTACTATCCAGGGAATAGGGGGCGGGCCATAGGCAGGGAACTACTATCCAGGGAATAGGGGGCGGGCCATAGGCAGGGAACTACAATACAGGGAATAGGGGGCGGGCCATAGGCAGGGAACTACAATACAGGGAATAGGGGGCGGGCCATAGGCAGGGAACTACTATCCAGGGAATAGGGGGCCGTTTGGGATGCAGCTCTCAGTTTCCTTAAAGTCATTCTGAATGTCTGGCTTTAAGATATATAGAACGTAAAGTATGAAGGTTGTAGGAATAATATCC
>NW_028157866.1:12500-42500 GCF_964263955.1 Coregonus lavaretus | reverse complement strand
TATCCAGCCCTATACCCAGATATCCAGCCCTATATCCAGCCCTATATCCAGACCTATATCCAGCCCTATATCCAGCCCTATACCCAGATATCCAGCCCTATATCCAGACCTATATCCAGCCCTATATCCAGACCTATATCCAGCCCTATATCCAGCCCTATATCCAGACCTATATCCAGCTCTATATCCAGCCCTATATCCAGCCCTATATCCAGCCCTATATCCAGACCTATATCCAGCCCTATATCCAGACCTATATCCAGACCTATATGCAGCCCTATATCCAGCCCTATATGCAGCCCTATATCCAGCCCTATATCCAGACCTATATGCAGCCCTATATCCAGCCCTATATCCAGCCCTATATCCAGCCCTATATCCAGACCTATATGCAGCCCTATATCCAGCCCTATATCCAGCCCTATATCCAGCCCTATATCCAGACCTATATCCAGCCCTATATCCAGCCCTATATCCAGACCTATATCCAGCTCTATATCCAGCCCTATATCCAGACCTATATCCAGACCTATATCCAGACCTATATCCAGACCTATATGCAGCCCTATATCCAGCCCTATATGCAGCCCTATATCCAGCCCTATATCCAGCCCTATATCCAGACCTATATGCAGCCCTATATCCAGCCCTATATCCAGCCCTATATCCAGCCCTATATCCAGACCTATATGCAGCCCTATATCCAGCCCTATATGCAGCCCTATATCCAGCCCTATATCCAGCCCTATATCCAGACCTATATGCAGCCCTATATCCAGCCCTATATCCAGCCCTATATCCAGCCCTATATCCAGCCCTATATCCAGACCTATATGCAGCCCTATATCCAGACCTATATCCAGACCTATATCCAGACCTATATCCAGACCTACACCTACCGTTCAAAAGTTTGGGGTCACTTAGAAATGTCCTTGCAATTTTTTTGTCCATTAAAATAACATAAAATTGATCAGAAATACAGAGTAGACATTGTTAATGTTGTAAATGGCTGTTGTAGCTGGAAATGGCTGATTTTTTATGGAATATCTACATAGGCGTACAGAGGCCCATTATCAGCAACCATCAGTCCTTTGTTCCAATGGCACATTGTGTTTGCTAATCCAAGTTTATCATTTTAAAAGTCTAATTGATCATTAGAAAACCCTTTTGCAATTATGTTAGCACAGCTGAAAACTGTTGTGCTGATTAAAGAAGCAATAAAACTGGCCTTCTTGAGACTAATTGAGTATCTGGAGCATCAGCAATTGTGGGTTCGATTACAGGATCAAAATGGCCAGAAACAAATAACTTTCTTCTGAAACTCGTCAGTCTATTCTTGTTCTGAGAAATGAAGGCTATTCCATGTGAGAAATTGCCATGAAACTGAAGATCTCATACAACGCTGTGTACTACTCCCTTCACAGAAGAGCGAAAAATGGCTCTAACCGGAATAGAAAGAGGAGTGGGAGGCCCCGGTGCACAACTGAGCAAGAGGACAAATACATTAGAGTGTATAGTTTGAGAAACAGATGCCTCACAGGTCCTCAACTGGCAGCTTCATTAAATAGTACCCGCAAAACACCAGTCTCAACGTCAACAGTCAAGAGGCGACTCGGGGATGCTGACCTAGGCATAGTTGCAAAGAAAAAGTCCAGTGTCTGTGTTCTTTTGCCCATCTTTGTATTTTTATTGGCCAGTCTGAGATATGGCTTTTTCTTTGCAACTCTGCCTAGAAGGTCAGCATACCGGAGTCGCCACTTCACTGTTGACGTTGAGACTGGTGTTTTGCGGGTGCTATTTATTGAAGCTGCCGGTTGAGGACCTGTGAGGCGTCTGTTTCGTACACTCTATAAGCCTATGTAGATATTCCATAAAAAATCAGCCGTTTACAACATTAACAATGTCTACACTGTATTTCTGATCAATTTTATGTTATTTTAATGGACAAAAAAAAATGCTTTTCTTTCAAAAACAAGGACATTTCTAAGTGACCCCAAACTTTTGAACGGTAGTGTACATCCAGCTCTATATCTGTCCATTGGCTGATCATTTTCTTCTAATGAGCTTTGACATCTCTCCGTGGGCGCTCATCCAACTTGTTTTCTCTGATATTAATTCATGTAACTCGCCTTCCCTCACGTTCTTTCTCCCCCCCCCCCCCTTGTCTTTCAGCCCTCACTCACCCCCCCCCCCCCCCCCCCTCCCCTCGTATTCCACCTCCCCCCCTTCCGCTCTGCCCCCTCCTTGTTTTTTAAATTGTAAATTGACACGGGGTTTGCAGGCTCCCGAAGGCACCTCGACATAATCCACCAAGCCGTGCTAATTACGGCTATTGTATTAACTGTGTTGACAGTGAGGAAGATTAAGCTGAATACCCTTCTTTCTTTACCATCCATCTCTCCATCTCTCCATCCCTCCATCTCTCCATCCCTCCATCCCTCCATCCCTCCATCCCTCCATCCCTCCATCTCTCCATCCCTCCATCCCTCCATCTCTCCCTCCCTCCATCCCTCCATCTCTCCATCTCTCCATCCTTCCATCTCTCCATCCCACCTCCCTCCATCCCTCCATCCCTCCATCTCTCCATCCCTCCATCCCTCCATCTCTCATCCCTCCATCCCTCCATCTCTCCATCCCTCCATCCCTCCATCTCTCCATCCCTCCATCTCTCCATCTCTCCATCCCTCCCCCCCTCCATCCCTCCATCTCTCCATCCCTCCATCTCTCCATCCCTCCTTCCCTCCATCTCTCCATCCCTCCATCCCTCCATCTCTCCATCCCTCCATCCCTCCATCTCTCCATCTCTCCATCCCTCCATCCCTCCATCCCTCCATCCCACGCTCTCTTCCTATTTCAATACAGTACAGTCTCTCTCACAGATGAATCTCCTACAGAGTGATATATTAACGCCCACCTTCATCCCCATTATTACTGGGTAGAAATGACACTGAACTGACATCATGTAGATAATGAGTCTCACCGCTGTGTCATACCATTACAGTCTCATCAGGACAGTGATAATAGACGAGTGGCTTTGTGAAGGCTTTTCAGCTGGAGTGAAATCAGTGTCTGCATAGCGCCTATAGTTGTTTTACAATGCGACACTTATTGAGAACGAGTATGCAAGACTCCCAGGCATCCAAATTATCAATGGCCGTCGCTGTCTGACGGTAGTTCCTGTGTGTTCACACCGCCATGTTATTCGCATCTGTACACAGATCAGAAGTCTATCTTTCATATGGAACAGAACTCTCAGAAGTCTATCTTTTATATGGAACAGAACTCTCAGAAGTCTATCTTTCATATGGAACAGAACTCTCAGAGGTCTATCTTTCATATGGAACAGAACTCTCAGAAGTCTATCTTTCATATGGAACAGAACTCTCAGAAGTCTATCTTTCATATGGAACAGAACTCTCAGAAGTCTATCTTTCATATGGAACAGAACTCTCAGAAGTCTATCTTTCATATGGAACAGAACTCTCAGAAGTCTATCTTTCATATGGAACAGAACTCTCAGAAGTCTATCTTTCATATGGAACAGAACTCTCAGAAGTCTATCTTTCATATGGAACAGAACTCTCAGAAGTCTATCTTTCATATGGAACAGAACTCTCAGAGGTCTATCTTTCATATGGAACAGAACTCTCAGAGGTCTATCTTTTATATGGAACAGAACTCTCAGAAGTCTATCTTTTATATGGAACAGTACTCTCAGAGGTATATATTTTATATGGAACAGAACTCTCAGAAGTCTATCTTTGTGCTCAAACTGAAGAGCGCGACGGAACAGGAAGAACTCTTTATTAATGGTCTGTACTCTGACATGCTGTTTCTAATCCAGAGCTCAGGAGGGTTACTGTGTGTGTGTGTGTGTGTGTATGTCTGTCTGTCTGTGTGTGTGTGTGTGTGTGTGTGTGTGTATGTGTGTGTGTATAGGGGTTGAGGGAATGATGGGCTAATAGGGGTAGGAACGAGGCCAGAGGTGATGAGGCAGGGGAGTGCTGGAGGGATGGATGGAGGGAGGGAGGGAGGGAGGGAGGTAGGGAGGGAGGGAGGGTGGAAGGATGGTGCTGGCTCAGGCTTGGTGGTGACAGTGTCTCGCTTCACTGATCCCCTCTGGAGCTCTCTCTTTTCTCCATTCCCTCTCTCCCTCGCTCCTCTCTCTGTCTGTCTGTCTGTCAGAAACTAAGGCCAGGGTCAGCACTCGGCATTCACCCCTAGCAACCAACGTTGCCCCCAGCGACCATCGCTGCCCTCGGCTCATGACAGTCCTGTCACTGTAATGCTCTAAAACGTCAGCTCTTTCTGTCTCTCTCTCTAGATCTTCATCTTGTTCTCTTCATCTCCTCCCTCCTCTTCCTCTTTGTTGCATTCTACCGTCTCTGTCCATCTCCATCATCTCTACCCCTCTTCTCTCTTAATCTCTCTGTCTTTCTGTCAGACCCCTCTTACTCCCTCTTTGAATGCTGAAATAGTTGTGTGTCCCAAATGACACCCTATTCCCTATGTAGTGCACTACTTTTGACCAGGGCCCATAGGGGATAGGGTGCCATTTGGGACACTCACTCTGTGTTTTCAGTTCTTATCTGGGTTTTAGGCTTTGCCCTCTTTGTCCCTGTTTGGACAGTACCAGTCTGCTCCTGGACATCAGGATCAGTCTCTCCTCTCTAGAGGTTAGGAGTGTTTCCTCCAGAGTATCTCCTGTTGTAATGATAGCTACCCTAGAGGACTGTTGGTGAGCAGACATTTACATGTTACCCTAGAGGTTAGGAGTGTTTCCTCCAGAGTATCTCCTGTTGTAATGATAGCTACCCTAGAGGACTGTTGGTGAGCAGACATTTACATGTTACCCTAGAGGTTAGGAGTGTTTCCTCCAGAGTCTCTCCTGTTGTAATGATAGCTACCCTAGAGGACTGTTGGTGAGCAGACATTTACATGTTACCCTAGAGGTTAGGAGTGTTTCCTCCAGAGTCTCTCCTGTTGTAATGATAGCTACCCTAGAGGACTGTTGGTGAGCAGACATTTACATGTTACCCTAGAGGTTAGGAGTGTTTCCTCCAGAGTCTCTCCTGTTGTAATGATAGCTACCCTAGAGGACTGTTGGTGAGCAGACATTTACATGTTACCCTAGAGGTTAGGAGTGTTTCCTCCAGAGTCTCTCCTGTTGTAATGATAGGTACCCTAGAGGACTGTTGTTACATGCTACCTACACATCAGTATACTTTCATTCTGTAGACCCTGGAGTGTCTCAGAGAGACCAAGGTTATGTTTAAAATGGGTCCTGATCAACATTAGTCCACTATAAAGGGAATAGGGTGCTATTTGGGATGGATGGCAAAGCTCTCAAAGCATTGTTACAGTCATCAGCCTCCTCCATCCCCCTGTCCATCAACCTCCTCCATCCCCCTCTCCATCAGCCTCCTCCATCCCCCTCTCCATCAGCCTCCTCCATCCCCCTGTCCATCAGCCTCCTCCATCCCCCTCTCTATCAGCCTCCTCCATCCCCCTCTCCATCAGCCTCCTCCATCTCCCTCTCCATCAGCCTCCTCCATCCCCCTCCCCATCAGCCTCCTCCATCTCCCTCTCCATCAGCCTCCTCCATCCCCCTTTCCATCAGCTTTTCCCTTCTCCCTCTACATCAGCCTCCTCCTTCTCCCTCTCCATCAGCCTCCTCCTTCTCCCTCTTTATCAGCCCCCTCCTTCTCCCTCTCCATCAGCCTCCTCCTTCTCCCTCTCCATCAGCCTCCTCCATCTCCCTCTTTATCAGCCTCCTCCATCCCCCTCTTTATCAGCCTCCTCCATCTCCCTCTCCATCAGCCTCCTCCATCCCCCTCTCCATCAGCCTCCTCATCCCCCTTTCCATCAGCCTCCTCCATCTCCCTCTCTATCAGCAACCTCCATCTCCCTCTCCATCAGCCTCCTCCATCCCCCTCTCTATCAGCCTCCTCCATCCCCCTCTCTATCAGCCTCCTCCATCCCCCTCTCCATCAGCCTCCTCCATCTCCCTCTCCATCAGCCTCCTCCATCCCCCTTTCCATCAGCTTTTTCCTTCTCCCTCTCCATCAGCCTCCTCCTTCTCCCTCTCCATCAGCCTCCTCCTTCCCCCTCTCCATCAGCCTCCTCCTTCTCCCTCTCCATCAGCCTCCTCCTTCTCCCTCTCCATCAGCCTCCTCCTTCTCCCTCTCCATCAGCCTCCTCCTTCTCCCGCTCCATCAGCCTCCTCCTTCTCCCTCTCCATCAGCCTCCTCCATCTCCCTCTCCATCAGCCTCCTCCATCCCCCTTTCCATCAGCCTCCTCCATCCCCCTCTCCATCAGCCTCCTCCATCTCCCTCTCCATCAGCCTCCTCCATCTCCCTCTCCATCAGCCTCCTCCATCTCCCTCTCCATCAGCCTCCTCCTCCTCCTCCCTCCATCTCTCAGTACCATTCTTCATCTAAAGTAGATGATATGCTGAGACTTGGAGGATGTTACTCTCTCTCTGTCTCTCTCTGTCTCTCTCTGTCTCTCTCTGTCTCTCTCCGTCTCTCTCCGTCTCTCTGTCTCTCTCTGTCTCTCTCTGTCTCTTTCTCAGTCTCTCTCTCCGTCTCGCTCTCTCTCCCTCAGTTGCCATGGCTGTGAGGTAGGTGGCGGCATCAGCTGATCAGAATTTCTACACCCTCTAATCAAACCCAGGCAGGAGATCAAACCCAGGCCTGATAGCCTGATACAGATGTAGGATCTTCATTTGATCACTCTTTTGTTGTGGAGAATTTTCCTGCACAGCAGGAAATGCAAACTTGTATTTGAGGTTTAAAAAGGCTTCTAATGTTTGCAATTTCAAGTAAAAAAATTCCGACTTCATTTGCCCTAACGAAAAATATATTTTTTAGATTAATTATAATCCACATAATAATTCACATTTCCTGTTGCTGCAGGATTATTTTCCTGCTGACGCAAACTGGCTCAAATGAAGATCCAACATATGTAGCTCTCTCTCTGAGGTGATGGGGGGTGGTTGTTAGGTGTAGGTGTAACAGCGATACGATCGCCACTCAGCACTCACCCACCATGTACGTCAAGCGTATGGTCTACTGCTGTGCACCACCTGCAGACCTAGCAGGCCATCATCAGCCCCTTATGGTTCTCCAGTGGCTCTGTTGTATTTCATAGCATTTCCCAGTGTAATGGATGGCTGTTGAAAGGCCCATTTTGACCGTAACTCTATGCTGTCCGCTGCCACTCATGCTGTATGAGAATCCAGGGTTATCAGAACGGGCCGTTAACTTGCATCCCAAATGGCACCCTATTCCCTACATAGTTCACTACTTTTGACTGGGCCCTGGTTGAAAAGTAGTGCGCCATATAGGGAATAGGGTGCTATTTGGGATGCAGAAAAATATACTTTTAACATCAGGATAAAACAGATGTGGGCTCTGGTCTGATATCCCTATACTGCAGTAGTAGCATGCCACTTAGCGAGAAAAACATGAAGCAATGTATTGGCCGCGCATTCTAAGTGACGCGCTAGTATTGACATTTAAAGCATAGCCGTAGAGAGTAGTCAATCGACAAGGTTTCTGATGCCGAGACACTGTTAGCGGAGATCTAAGCCTCTGTCTAGTGACGGGGAAACAAACACGGGAGGTTCATGCGTTTTTAAGAGAGGTTGCGGCTGTAGAGGCAGTAGGGGGGAGGTGGATGAATGTGTGTCCTGATGCTTAGCTAGCTGAGGCTGGCCTGGTCTAGCTGCCAGGGCAGAGGGGCGTATATCCGCCAGCCCGCTCCATTTCACGCTCGCTCTCCTTCCCTCTGTCTGTCCGCTCTATCAGGCCGGCCGGCCGGCCTCACTGGTGAGCACGCTTGAAGGGTTTAGCTCTGCTAACATGCACACACGCACACGCACACGCACACGCACGCACACACACACACGGCTGAATAAAGGGCCAACACACAGGTGTTTGGTGGTGTAACCATAGTGTTTGTCTCTCTCTCTCTACTGAGAAACACTCTGTGCTTTTAGACAGGCACAGCTGAACGCTCTCAGCCATGTTGTTGGAGACAGATGGGATTATAAAAAAAAAAAACTCAGTTCAAGTTAATTGTTGATACTTTGTTGCGTAATCGGGTTTATTTAGTTGATATCTGATTTGTTGGGTTGTGTAAATATGATATGGTATTTTTGGTCTAAATGCTGCCCTTCACACCATGGGAAAAATGAATGTGAAACAAGTGCTTGAGGACTGATACTCTTGTTGGCCTCTTCTAGAGGTAGAACATACACTGCAGGAACGATCTTCAACTTCAGCTAACAGACACCTGCTATTAAATGTTAAGTTGAAGTGAAGTCTACGCTGCGTTCCAAATGGCATTCTATTCCCTATACAGCGCCTTCGGAAAGGATTCAGACCCCTTGACTTTTTCCATATTTTGTTACGTTACAGCCTTATTCTAAAATGGATTCAATTAATTATTTTCCTCATCAATCTACACACAATCTACACACAATACCCCATAATGACAATGCAAATAGTCCGGGTAGCCATTTCATTAGCTGTTCAGGAGTCTTATGGCTTGCGGGTAGAAGCTGTTAAGAAGCCTTTTGGACCTAGACTTGGCGCTCCGGTACTGCTTGCCGTGCGGTAGCAGAGAGAACCGTCTATGACTAGGGTGGCTGGAGTCTTTGACCATTTTTAGGGCCTTCCTCTGACACCGCATGGTATAGAGGTCCTGGATGGCAGGAAGCTTGGCCCCAGTGATGTACTGGGCCATACGCACTAACCTCGGTAGTGCCTTGCGGTCGGAGGCCGAGCAGTTGCCATACCAGTCAGTGATGCAACCAGTCAGGATGCTCTCGATGGTGCAGCTGTATAACCTTTGAGGATCTGAGGACCCATGCCAAATCTTTTCAGTCTCATGAGGGGGAATAGGCTTTGTTGTGCCCTCTTCATGACTGTCTTGGTGTGTTTGGACCATGACAGTTTGTTGGTGATGTGGACACCAAGGAACTTGAAGCTCTCAACCTGCTCCGCTACAGCCCCGTCGATGAGAATGGGGGCGTCCTCGGTCCTCCTTTTCCTGTAGTTCACAATCATCTCCTTTGTCTTGATCACGTTGAGGGAGAGGTTGTTATCCTGGCACCACATGGCCAGGTCTCTGACCTCCTCCCTATAGGCTGTCTCATCGTTGTCGGTGACCAGGCCTACCACTGTTGTGTCGTCGGCAAACTTAATGATGGTGTTGGAGTCGTGCCTGGCCATGCAGTCATGGGTGAACAGGGAGTACAGGAGGGGACTGAGCATGCACCCCTGAGGGGCCCCCGTGTTGAGGATCAGCATGGCAGATGTGTTGTTACCTACCCTTACCACCTGGGGGCGGCCCGTCAGGAAGTCCAGGATCCAGTTGGAGAGGGAGGTGTTTAGTCCCAGGGTCCTTAGCTTAGTGATGAGCTTTGAGGGCACTATGGTGTTGAATGCAGAGCTGTAGTCAATGAATAGCATTCTCAGGTAGGTGTTCATTTTGTCCAGGTGGGAAAGGGCAGTGTGGAGTGCAATAGAGATTGCATCATCTGTGGATCTGTTGGGGCGGTATGCAAATTGGAGTTGGGTCTAGGGTTTCTGGGATAATGGTTGTTAATGTGAGCCATGACCAGCCTTTCAAAGAACTTCATGGCTACAGACGTGAGTGCTACGGGTCTGTAGTCATTTAGGCAGGTTACCTTAGTGTTCCTGGGCACAGGGACTATGGTGGTCTGCTTGAAACATGTTGGTATTACAGACACAGTCAGGGACAGATTGAAAATGTCAGTGAAGACACTTGCCAGTTGGTCAGCGCATGCTCGGAGTACACATCCTGGTAATCCGTCTGGCCCTACGGCCTTGTGAATGTTGACCTGTTTAAAGGTCTTACTCACATCGGCTACGGAGAGCATGATCACACAGTCGTCCAGAACAGCTGGTGCTCTCATGCATGCTTCAGTGTTGCTTGCCTCGAAGCGAGCATAGAAGTAATTTAGCTCGTCTGGTAGGCTCGTGTCACAGCGCAGCTCGCGGCTGTGCTTCCCTTTGTAGTCTGTAATAGTTTGCAAGCCCTGCCACATCCGACGAGCGTCAGAGCCAGTGTAGTACGATTCAATCTTAGTCCTGTATTGATGCTTTGCCTGTTTGATGGTTCGTCGGAGGGCATAGCGGGATTTCTTATAAGTGTCCGGGTTAGAGTCCCGCTCCTTGAAAGCGGCAGGTCTACCCTTTAGCACAGTGCGGATGTTGCCTGTAATCCATGGCTTCTGGTTGGGGTATGTACGTACGGTCACTGTGGGGATGACTTAATCGATACACTTATTGATGAAGCCAGTGACTGATACGGGGAAGCATGGTGGTGGCAGCATCATGCTGTGGGGATGTCTTTAAGCGGCAGGGACTGGGAGACTAGTCAGGATCGAGGGAAAGATGAACGGAGGAAAGTACAGCGAGATCCTTGATAAACACCTGCTCCAGAGCGCTCAGGACCTCAGACTGGGGCAAAGGTTCACCTTCCAACAGGACAACGACCCTAAGCACACAGCCAAGACAAAGCAAGAGTGGCTTCGGGACAAGTCTGTGAATGTCCTTGAGTGGCCCAGCCAGAGCCCGTACTTGAACCCGATCGAACATCTCTGGAGAGACCTGAAAATAGCTGTGCAGCGACACTCCCCATCCAACCTAACAGAGCTTGAGAGGATCTGCAGAGAAGAACGGGAGAAACTCCCCAAATACAGGTGTGCCAAGCTTGTAGTGTCATACCCAAGAAGACTCAAGGCTGTAATCGCTGCCAAAGGTGCTTCAACAAAGTACTGAGTAAAGGGTCTGAATACTAATGTAAATGTGATATTTCAGTGTTTTAATTTTAAATTTGAAAACATTTCTAAAAACCTGTTTTTGCTTTGTCATTAGGGGGTAATGTGTGTAGAACCCCCCCCCCCCCCCCAATTTAATCAATTTTAGAATAAGGCTGTAACGTAACAAAATGTGGAAAAAGTCAAGGGGTCTGAATACTTATGTAAAAACATTTATTTAATCCATTTTAGAATAAGGCTGTAATGTAACAAAATGTAGAAAAAGTAAAGGGGTCTCAATACTTTTCCTGAATGCACTTATAGTATAGTGCACTACTTTTGACCAGAACCAAACAAGAGCCGTATTGGACCTGGTTCTGAAGCAGTGCACTATAAATGGAATAGGGTGTCATTTGGGAAGCAGACCTAAAATCTTTTCATGGCTGTCAGGTCACATCTCCCACTGAGCTGGGCCTGTCTCCTCTTCTCTCCTCCAGTCAGTGACATATCTGTTCTCTATCTCAGGAATCATATTGCTTTTTCTCACTTCACTAAGTATCGTCTTTCCATCACACTCACCTCACACACACACACGCACGCACACACACACACACACACACACACACACACACACACACACACACACACACACACACACACACACACACACACACACACACACACACACACACACACACACACACACACACACACACACACACACACACACACCTCACCGCAGAACCCACATGTACGCTTGGCAGCACACCACTCAGACTATTCACTATTTTAAAAAGCCAGATCTGAAATTCACAAATTTGTCTCCGAGTAGGAATGAATAAAACAGGGGGGGGGGGGCCTGATCCTAGATCAGCACTCCTACTCTGATATACTGTGTGAATTCAGGCTCTGATCTGCTGTCTTTGTTAATACCTAACCAATTAACTGGCAATGCTGGCCGCGACCCAAACCAATCAAAAACCCACATTAGCAGCTCCACTCAAATCCATTAGAACTTTGTTGGTCGTTTTGCCCTCTGCGCTCTGTCCCCTCCCTCTGACGATAACACACACACACGCACACACACACACACACACGCACACACACACACACATTAAAGGGAAGTCAGAAGTCAGGGAAGTTAGACGACGGTGTATGCGGCAAGGCTGAATGCAAAGCGTATCCGTAGGGACACAGCAGGTACTGTAAGAGCTCTTCCAGCTAGTGTCCAGTCCTATTATCAGCTTCTCCCTCTGATCAAACACACATCACAGAACTGTCTGCCATGGAGAGAGAGAGAGAGAGAGAGGGAGAGAGAGGGGGGGGGGGGGGGGGGGGGGGGGGGGGAAGAGAGAGGTGGGGGAGGGAGAGAGGGAGAGAGAGAGGGGGGGAGAGAGGGGGAGAGAGAGAGAGAGATAGAGAGAGAGAGAGAGAGAGAGAGAGAGAGGTGGGGGAGAGAGAGAGAGAGAGAGAGAGAGAGGGGGGATGGGGGAGAGAGAGGGGGGGGGAGATGGGGGGAGAGAGAGAATATAGAGAGAAAGGACAGAGAACAGAGAGGGATTATGCAACAGTCATATCCCTACAAGATCTGTTTGAAATCCCTTTGAAATTACAGCCATCCCACATGCATTCCTCTGTAAGCGCAGACAGCCAGTGTCATAGCTCGGCTTGATATCTCCCAAGAGAAAACAGAAATGGAATTGGACAACCCCCAGAATCAGAGTCACCAGCCAAACCAGCTTCTGTCTCTGCACTGGACCTCCGCCTCTAACGCCTCGTCAAATAGACCCTGTCGGCATACACTCATTTGTATTCTAACAATCACTCCCCCGATATCACTCCGCCCAGCCAATCCCCCGCTGAATATAACTGTCTGTCTGTCTGTCTGTCTCCCTGAGGTTTCATCTTCTGGGGAAATGGAGTCTCCCTGATGTTTCATCTGCTGGGGAAATGGAGTCTCCCTGAGGTTTCATCTGCTGGGGAAATGGAGTCTCCCTGAGGTTTCATAGACCACCCATTCACTTGGGAAATGGAGTCTCCCTGAGGTTTCATAGACCACCCATGCACTGGGAAAATGGAGTCTCCCTGAGGTTTCATAGACCACCCATGCACTGGGGAAATGGAGTCTCCCTGAGGTTTCATAGACCACCCATGCACTGGGAAAATGGAGTCTCCACAAGGTTTCATCTGGTAACTGGGACAACTTCTTTATCTTATCCATGCAGAAACCTTTGGGTGTTTTCAGAAGACTCTGAAAATAAAATAATGAGTTGTTGCTATTCTCCTCCCGGCAATTAAATAGTCGTTGTACCATATGGAGATGCTTGATGTCTTCCTTCAGAGAAACATGGAGAATGACTAGCTAAATCACAGACCTGGGCCCAGATTCACAAAACACTTCTTACTCAAAAACTTAAGAAGAATCTTAAGAAAAAAAAGAAGAAGTTAATAAGATAGTTTGTAAGTGCAATTCCTCAACAATAGCTTAAGATTGAATGATTTTCTTACTAACTTCTCAAATATCTTCTTACAGAGGGACAGAAAATGAGGGGGATTGAGGGGAATAGATAGAGGGAGAGAGAGGGTCACCCTCATCTATTTTAGGCGTGTTATCAGTGGCCATCAGTATGCTGTAGTGGTATACAGTAATTGTTTCTACATGGCTTGGTTTTGTAGTGCTGCAATAGAGGATGAAATGGGTTCAAACTGTGAGGCGTGACGCTGTATACTAACTGATACTGGGCCTACAGAGGTGAAAATCCGCACCTCACTGTGGGTTTGTTTATGGGGTTTTGTAACAATATTTCAAATGTACAGTCGTTTTAAAGCTTACAGTTTTGTAAAGGAGGCTGTTTCCCGCTCAGGCTAGTCATAGAACCAAACTGACAGACGGATGTGAAAGCACACATGCTCTCTCTCTCTCACACACACACACACACACACACACACACACACACACACACACACACACACACACACACACACACACACACACACACACACACACACACACACACACGCACACAAACACACACACACACACACACACACACCACACACACTCACACACACACACACATACACACACACACACACACACACACAGACTTGCACAGACAAACAAACATTTGAGTTAAAATTGCAGGAAAACACATGCTTCATTTGTAAATTATGTCTGAGTGTTGCAGTGTGCCCCTGGCTATCCGTAAATAAATAAAAAACAAGAAAATGGTGCCGTCTGGTTTGCTTAATATAAGGACTTTGAAATGATTTATACTTTTACCTTTGATACCTAAGTATATTTTTGCGATTACATTTACTTTTGATACTTAAGTATATATTAACGATTACATTTACTTTTGATACTTAAGTATATTTGAAACAAATTATTTTACTCAAGTAGTATTTTACTAGGTTACTTTCACTTTTACTTGAGTCATTTTCTATTAAGGTATCTTTACTTTTACTCAAGTATGACAATTGGGTACTTTTTCCACCACTATGTGTGTGTGTTTGTGTGTGTGAGTGCACGTGTGTGTGTGTGTGTGTGTGAGTCATAGCATCTGAAAGCATCACCCTTTCTAATCCCATTTGAGGACTGTTACCTGGGGTGTGTGTGTTTGTGTGTGTGTGTGTGTGTTTATTTATTTTACACTTTACTTAACTAGGCAAGTCAGTTAAGAACAAATTATTATTTACAATGACGGCCTACACCGGCCAAACCCGGACGACGCTGGGCCAATTGTGCGCCGCCCTATGGGACTCCCAATCACGGCCGGTTGTGATACAGCCTGGAATCGAACCAGGGAGTCTGTAGTGACGCCTCAAGCACTGAGATGCAGTGTCTTAGACCGCTGCGCCACTCAGTGTGTGTGTGTGTGTATGTGTGTGTGTGTTAGGGCTGGGCAATAGGGCCAAAATATATCACAATATTTTTCACATTTATGACAGTATTTGTCTGTATTTTATGTTTTTGAATAAAAAAAGTTCTACATTTGCTTTATGAGTAGTGCATGACCCTAGGGTGGCAACACGTACATTCTAAGTATTTTTAATGGGGCTTTCTCCATTCTGGTTGTTTTATACTGTTCAATTCAACGTCAACTAAAAGTTGGAATATAGTAGGCACTTTGAATACAGTGTTGTCTGACATGACAACAAATTAAAAAGCCAGGGAGGGGTTATTGTGACAGGGTAGGAACCAAAGTGTTGGTCAGTATTTGGTTTCCCAGTAGACCCTAATGAATGTTACATTAAATGTTTTCTCTTACAGGGAAAATCTCAATCTGTGTGTGTGTGTGTGTGTGTGTGTGTGTGTGTGTGTGTGTGTGTGTGTGTGTGTGTGTGTGTGTGTGTGTGTGTGTGTGTGTGTGTGTGTGTGTTTGTGTGTCTGCATGGGTGATAGCTGGGTCTTGAAACTGATTGGATCTGCCTTGTTAAGAGGTAGAATACAGAACCTTTACAGAGCTATCTGTTTCCCTAAGAGGCAGCATAACCTTTACAGAGCTATCTGATTCCCTAAGAGGCAGCAGAACCTTTACAGGGCTATCTGTTTCCCTAAGAGGCAGCATAACCTTTACAGAGCGATCTGTTTCCCTAAGAGGCAGCAGAACCTTTACATAGCTATCTGTTTCCCTAAGATGCAGCAGAACCTTTACAGAGCTATCTGATTCCCTAAGAGGCAGCAGAACCTTTACAGAGCTATCTGTTTCCCTAAGAGGCAGCAGAACCTTTACAGAGCTATCTGTTTCCCTAAGAGGCAGCAGAACCTTTACATAGCTATCTGTTTCCCTAAGAGGCAGCATAACCTTTACAGCACTATCTGTTTCCCTAAGAGGCAGCAGAACCTTTACAGAGCTATCTGATTCCCTAAGAGGCAGCATAACCTTTACAGCGCTATCTGTTTCCCTAAAGAGGCAGCAGAACCTTTACAGAGCTATCTGATTCCCTAAGAGGCAGCAGAACCTTTACAGAGCTATCTGTTTCCCTAAGAGGCAGCAGAACCTTAGCAGAGCGATCTGTTTTCCTAAGAGGCAGCAGAACCTTTATAATATAAATAATAATAATATGCCAGTTAGCAGACACTTTTATCCAAAGCAACTTACAGTCATGTGCGCATACATTTTTACGTATGGGTGGTCCCGGGGATCGAACCCACTACCCTGGCGTTACAAGCGCCATGCTCTACCAATTGAGCTACAGAGGACCACAGAGAGGCAGCATAACCTTAACAGGGCTATCTGTTTCCCTAAGAGGCAGCATAACCTTTACAGAGCTATCTGTTTCCCTAAGAGGCAGCATAACCTTTACAGAGCTATCTGTTTCCCTACGAGGCAGCATAACCTTTACAGAGCTATCTGTTTCCCTAAGATGCAGCATAACCTTTACAGAGCTATCTGATTCCCTAAGAGGCAGCATAACCTTATCAGGGCTATCTGTTTCCCTAAGAGGCAGCAGAACCTTTACAGAGCTATGTGTTTCCCTAAGAGGCAGCAGAACCTTTACAGAGCTATCTGTTTCCCTAAGAGGCAGCAGAACCTTTACAGAGCTATCTGTTTCCCTAAGAGGCAGCATAACCTTATCAGGGCTATCTGTTTCCCTAAGAGGCAGCATAACCTTTACAGAGCTATCTGTTTCCCTAAGAGGCAGCAGAACCTTTATAGAGATATCTGATTCCCTAAGAGGCAGCAGAACCTTAGTAGAGCTATCTGATTCCCTAAGAGGCAGCAGAACCTTAGTAGTGCTATCTGATTCCCTAAGAGGCAGCAGAACCTTAGTAGTGCTATCTGATTCCCTAAGAGGCAGCATAACCTTAGTAGTGCTATCTGATTCCCTAAGAGGCAGCAGAACCTTAGTAGTGCTATCTGATTCCCTAAGAGGCAGCAGAACCTTTACAGAGCTATTTGATTCCCTAAGAGGCAGCAGAACCTTAGTAGAGCTATCTGATTCCCTAAGAGGCAGCAGAACCTTAGTAGTGCTATCTGATTCCCTAAGAGGCAGCAGAACCTTAGTAGTGCTATCTGATTCCCTAAGAGGCAGCAGAACCTTTACAGAGCTATTTGATTCCCTAAGAGGCAGCAGAACCTTAGTAGTGCTATCTGATTCCCTAAGAGGCAGCAGAACCTTAGTAGTGCTATTTGATTCCCTAAGAGGCAGCAGAACCTTAGTAGTGCTATCTGATTCCCTAAGACGCAGCAGAACCTTAGTAGTGCTATCTGATTCCCTAAGAGGCAGCATAACCTTAGTAGTGCTATCTGATTCCCTAAGAGGCAGCAGAACCTTTACAGAGCTATTTGATTCCCTAAGAGGCAGCAGAACCTTAGTAGTGCTATCTGTTTCCCTAAGACACAGCAGAACCTTAGGAGTGCTATCTGATTCCCTAAGAGGCAGCAGAACCTTAGTAGTGCTATCTGATTCCCTAAGAGGCAGCATAACCTTAGTAGTGCTATCTGATTCCCTGAGAGGCAGCATAACCTTTACAGAGCTATTTGATTCCCTAAGAGGCAGCAGAACCTTTACAGAGCTATCTGATTCCCTAAGAGGCAGCATAACGTTAACCGAGCTATCTGTTTCCCTAAGAGGCAGCAGAACCTTTACAGAGCTATCTGATTCCATAAGAGGCAGCATAACGTTAACAGAGCTATCTGATTCCCTAAGAGGCAGCATAACCTTTACAGAGCTATCTGATTCCCTAAGAGGCAGCAGAACCTTAGTAGTGCTATCTGATTCCCTAAGAGGCAGCATAACCTTAGTAGTGCTATCTGATTCCCTAAGAGGCAGCAGAACCTTTACAGAGCTATTTGATTCCCTAAGAGGCAGCAGAACCTTAGTAGTGCTATCTGTTTCCCTAAGACACAGCAGAACCTTAGTAGTGCTATCTGATTCCCTAAGAGGCAGCAGAACCTTAGTAGTGCTATCTGATTCCCTAAGAGGCAGCATAACCTTAGTAGTGCTATCTGATTCCCTGAGAGGCAGCAGAACCTTTACAGAGCTATTTGATTCCCTAAGAGGCAGCAGAACCTTTACAGAGCTATCTGATTCCCTAAGAGGCAGCATAACGTTAACAGAGCTATCTGTTTCCCTAAGAGGCAGCAGAACCTTTACAGAGCTATCTGATTCCCTAAGAGGCAGCATAACGTTAACAGAGCTATCTGATTCCCTAAGAGGCAGCATAACCTTTACAGAGCTATCTGATTCCCTAAGAGGCAGCAGAACCTTAACAGAGCTATCTGATTCCATAAGAGGCAGCAGAACCTTAGCAGAGCTATCTGATTCCCTAAGAGGCAGCAGAACCTTAGCAGAGCTATCTGATTCCCTAAGAGGCAGCAGAACCTTAGCAGAGCTATCTGATTCCCTAAGAGGCAGCAGAACCTTAACAGAGCTATATGATTCCCTAAGAGGCAGCAGAACCTTAGCAGAGCTATCTGATTCCCTAAGAGGCAGCAGAACCTTAGCAGAGCTATCTGATTCCCTAAGAGGCAGCAGAACCTTAGCAGAGCTATCTGATTCCCTAAGAGGCAGCATAACCTTAACAGAGCTATCTGATTCCCTAAGAGGCAGCAGAACCTTAGCAGAGCTATCTGATTCCCTAAGAGGCAGCAGAACATTAGCAGAGCGATCTGTTTTCCTAAGAGGCAGCAGAACCTTTATAATATAAATAATAATAATATGCCAGTTAGCAGACACTTTTATCCAAAGCAACTTACAGTCATGTGCACATACATTTTTACGTATGGGTGGTCCCGGGGATCGAACCCACTACCCTGGCGTTACAAGCGCCATGCTCTACCAATTGAGCTACAGAGGACCACAGAGAGGCAGCATAACCTTAACAGGGCTATCTGTTTCCCTAAGAGGCAGCATAACCTTTACAGAGCTATCTGTTTCCCTAAGAGGCAGCATAACCTTTACAGAGCTATCTGTTTCCCTAAGAGGCAGCATAACCTTTACAGAGCTATCTGTTTCCCTAAGATGCAGCATAACCTTTACAGAGCTATCTGATTCCCTAAGAGGCAGCATAACCTTATCAGGGCTATCTGTTTCCCTAAGAGGCAGCAGAACCTTTACAGAGCTATCTGTTTCCCTAAGAGGCAGCAGAACCTTTACAGAGCTATCTGTTTCCCTAAGAGGCAGCAGAACCTTTACAGAGCTATCTGTTTCCCTAAGAGGCAGCATAACCTTATCAGGGCTATCTGTTTCCCTAAGAGGCAGCATAACCTTTACAGAGCTATCTGTTTCCCTAAGAGGCAGCAGAACCTTTATAGAGATATCTGATTCCCTAAGAGGCAGCAGAACCTTAGTAGAGCTATCTGATTCCCTAAGAGGCAGCAGAACCTTAGTAGTGCTATCTGATTCCCTAAGAGGCAGCAGAACCTTAGTAGTGCTATCTGATTCCCTAAGAGGCAGCATAACCTTAGTAGTGCTATCTGATTCCCTAAGAGGCAGCAGAACCTTAGTAGTGCTATCTGATTCCCTAAGAGGCAGCAGAACCTTTACAGAGCTATTTGATTCCCTAAGAGGCAGCAGAACCTTAGTAGAGCTATCTGATTCCCTAAGAGGCAGCAGAACCTTAGTAGTGCTATCTGATTCCCTAAGAGGCAGCAGAACCTTAGTAGTGCTATCTGATTCCCTAAGAGGCAGCAGAACCTTTACAGAGCTATTTGATTCCCTAAGAGGCAGCAGAACCTTAGTAGTGCTATCTGATTCCCTAAGAGGCAGCAGAACCTTAGTAGTGCTATTTGATTCCCTAAGAGGCAGCAGAACCTTAGTAGTGCTATCTGATTCCCTAAGACGCAGCAGAACCTTAGTAGTGCTATCTGATTCCCTAAGAGGCAGCATAACCTTAGTAGTGCTATCTGATTCCCTAAGAGGCAGCAGAACCTTTACAGAGCTAATTGATTCCCTAAGAGGCAGCAGAACCTTAGTAGTGCTATCTGTTTCCCTAAGACACAGCAGAACCTTAGGAGTGCTATCTGATTCCCTAAGAGGCAGCAGAACCTTAGTAGTGCTATCTGATTCCCTAAGAGGCAGCAAAACCTTAGTAGTGCTATCTGATTCCCTGAGAGGCAGCATAACCTTTACAGAGCTATTTGATTCCCTAAGAGGCAGCAGAACCTTTACAGAGCTATCTGATTCCCTAAGAGGCAGCATAACGTTAACCGAGCTATCTGTTTCCCTAAGAGGCAGCAGAACCTTTACAGAGCTATCTGATTCCCTAAGAGGCAGCAGAACCTTTACAGAGCTATCTGATTCCCTAAGAGGCAGCATAACGTTAACAGAGCTATCTGTTTCCCTAAGAGGCAGCAGAACCTTTACAGAGCTATCTGATTCCCTAAGAGGCAGCATAACGTTAACAGAGCTATCTGATTCCCTAAGAGGCAGCATAACCTTTACAGAGCTATCTGATTCCCTAAGAGGCAGCAGAACCTTAACAGAGCTATCTGATTCCATAAGAGGCAGCAGAACCTTAGCAGAGCTATCTGATTCCCTAAGAGGCAGCAGAACCTTAGCAGAGCTATCTGATTCCCTAAGAGGCAGCAGAACCTTAGCAGAGCTATCTGATTCCCTAAGAGGCAGCAGAACCTTAACAGAGCTATATGATTCCCTAAGAGGCAGCAGAACCTTAGCAGAGCTATCTGATTCCCTAAGAGGCAGCAGAACCTTAGCAGAGCTATCTGATTCCCTAAGAGGCAGCAGAACCTTAGCAGAGCTATCTGATTCCCTAAGAGGCAGCATAACCTTAACAGAGCTATCTGATTCCCTAAGAGGCAGCAGAACCTTAGCAGAGCTATCTGATTCCCTAAGAGGCAGCAGAACCTTAGCAGAGCGATCTGTTTTCCTAAGAGGCAGCAGAACCTTTATAATATAAATAATAATAATATGCCAGTTAGCAGACACTTTTATCCAAAGCAACTTACAGTCATGTGCACATACATTTTTACGTATGGGTGGTCCCGGGGATCGAACCCACTACCCTGGCGTTACAAGCGCCATGCTCTACCAATTGAGCTACAGAGGACCACAGAGAGGCAGCATAACCTTAACAGGGCTATCTGTTTCCCTAAGAGGCAGCATAACCTTTACAGAGCTATCTGTTTCCCTAAGAGGCAGCATAACCTTTACAGAGCTATCTGTTTCCCTAAGAGGCAGCATAACCTTTACAGAGCTATCTGTTTCCCTAAGATGCAGCATAACCTTTACAGAGCTATCTGATTCCCTAAGAGGCAGCATAACCTTATCAGGGCTATCTGTTTCCCTAAGAGGCAGCAGAACCTTTACAGAGCTATCTGTTTCCCTAAGAGGCAGCAGAACCTTTACAGAGCTATCTGTTTCCCTAAGAGGCAGCAGAACCTTTACAGAGCTATCTGTTTCCCTAAGAGGCAGCATAACCTTATCAGGGCTATCTGTTTCCCTAAGAGGCAGCATAACCTTTACAGAGCTATCTGTTTCCCTAAGAGGCAGCAGAACCTTTATAGAGATATCTGATTCCCTAAGAGGCAGCAGAACCTTAGTAGAGCTATCTGATTCCCTAAGAGGCAGCAGAACCTTAGTAGTGCTATCTGATTCCCTAAGAGGCAGCAGAACCTTAGTAGTGCTATCTGATTCCCTAAGAGGCAGCATAACCTTAGTAGTGCTATCTGATTCCCTAAGAGGCAGCAGAACCTTAGTAGTGCTATCTGATTCCCTAAGAGGCAGCAGAACCTTTACAGAGCTATTTGATTCCCTAAGAGGCAGCAGAACCTTAGTAGAGCTATCTGATTCCCTAAGAGGCAGCAGAACCTTAGTAGTGCTATCTGATTCCCTAAGAGGCAGCAGAACCTTAGTAGTGCTATCTGATTCCCTAAGAGGCAGCAGAACCTTTACAGAGCTATTTGATTCCCTAAGAGGCAGCAGAACCTTAGTAGTGCTATCTGATTCCCTAAGAGGCAGCAGAACCTTAGTAGTGCTATTTGATTCCCTAAGAGGCAGCAGAACCTTAGTAGTGCTATCTGATTCCCTAAGACGCAGCAGAACCTTAGTAGTGCTATCTGATTCCCTAAGAGGCAGCATAACCTTAGTAGTGCTATCTGATTCCCTAAGAGGCAGCAGAACCTTTACAGAGCTATTTGATTCCCTAAGAGGCAGCAGAACCTTAGTAGTGCTATCTGTTTCCCTAAGACACAGCAGAACCTTAGGAGTGCTATCTGATTCCCTAAGAGGCAGCAGAACCTTAGTAGTGCTATCTGATTCCCTAAGAGGCAGCAAAACCTTAGTAGTGCTATCTGATTCCCTGAGAGGCAGCATAACCTTTGCAGAGCTATTTGATTCCCTAAGAGGCAGCAGAACCTTTACAGAGCTATCTGATTCCATAAGAGGCAGCATAACGTTAACAGAGCTATCTGATTCCCTAAGAGGCAGCATAACCTTTACAGAGCTATCTGATTCCCTAAGAGGCAGCAGAACCTTAGTAGTGCTATCTGATTCCCTAAGAGGCAGCATAACCTTAGTAGTGCTATCTGATTCCCTAAGAGGCAGCAGAACCTTTATAGAGCTATTTGATTCCCTAAGAGGCAGCAGAACCTTAGTAGTGCTATCTGTTTCCCTAAGACACAGCAGAACCTTAGTAGTGCTATCTGATTCCCTAAGAGGCAGCAGAACCTTAGTAGTGCTATCTGATTCCCTAAGAGGCAGCATAACCTTAGTAGTGCTATCTGATTCCCTGAGAGGCAGCAGAACCTTTACAGAGCTATTTGATTCCCTAAGAGGCAGCAGAACCTTTACAGAGCTATCTGATTCCCTAAGAGGCAGCATAACGTTAACAGAGCTATCTGTTTCCCTAAGAGGCAGCAGAACCTTTACAGAGCTATCTGATTCCCTAAGAGGCAGCATAACGTTAACAGAGCTATCTGATTCCCTAAGAGGCAGCATAACCTTTACAGAGCTATCTGATTCCCTAAGAGGCAGCAGAACCTTAACAGAGCTATCTGATTCCATAAGAGGCAGCAGAACCTTAGCAGAGCTATCTGATTCCCTAAGAGGCAGCAGAACCTTAGCAGAGCTATCTGATTCCCTAAGAGGCAGCAGAACCTTAGCAGAGCTATCTGATTCCCTAAGAGGCAGCAGAACCTTAACAGAGCTATATGATTCCCTAAGAGGCAGCAGAACCTTAGCAGAGCTATCTGATTCCCTAAGAGGCAGCAGAACCTTAGCAGAGCTATCTGATTCCCTAAGAGGCAGCAGAACCTTAGCAGAGCTATCTGATTCCCTAAGAGGCAGCATAACCTTAACAGAGCTATCTGATTCCCTAAGAGGCAGCAGAACCTTAGCAGAGCTATCTGATTCCCTAAGAGGCAGCAGAACCTTAGCAGAGCGATCTGTTTTCCTAAGAGGCAGCAGAACCTTTATAATATAAATAATAATAATATGCCAGTTAGCAGACACTTTTATCCAAAGCAACTTACAGTCATGTGCGCATACATTTTTACGTATGGGTGGTCCCGGGGATCGAACCCACTACCCTGGCGTTACAAGCGCCATGCTCTACCAATTGAGCTACAGAGGACCACAGAGAGGCAGCATAACCTTAACAGGGCTATCTGTTTCCCTAAGAGGCAGCATAACCTTTACAGAGCTATCTGTTTCCCTAAGAGGCAGCATAACCTTTACAGAGCTATCTGTTTCCCTAAGAGGCAGCATAACCTTTACAGAGCTATCTGTTTCCCTAAGATGCAGCATAACCTTTACAGAGCTATCTGATTCCCTAAGAGGCAGCATAACCTTATCAGGGCTATCTGTTTCCCTAAGAGGCAGCAGAACCTTTACAGAGCTATCTGTTTCCCTAAGAGGCAGCAGAACCTTTACAGAGCTATCTGTTTCCCTAAGAGGCAGCAGAACCTTTACAGAGCTATCTGTTTCCCTAAGAGGCAGCATAACCTTATCAGGGCTATCTGTTTCCCTAAGAGGCAGCATAACCTTTACAGAGCTATCTGTTTCCCTAAGAGGCAGCAGAACCTTTATAGAGATATCTGATTCCCTAAGAGGCAGCAGAACCTTAGTAGAGCTATCTGATTCCCTAAGAGGCAGCAGAACCTTAGTAGTGCTATCTGATTCCCTAAGAGGCAGCAGAACCTTAGTAGTGCTATCTGATTCCCTAAGAGGCAGCATAACCTTAGTAGTGCTATCTGATTCCCTAAGAGGCAGCAGAACCTTAGTAGTGCTATCTGATTCCCTAAGAGGCAGCAGAACCTTTACAGAGCTATTTGATTCCCTAAGAGGCAGCAGAACCTTAGTAGAGCTATCTGATTCCCTAAGAGGCAGCAGAACCTTAGTAGTGCTATCTGATTCCCTAAGAGGCAGCAGAACCTTAGTAGTGCTATCTGATTCCCTAAGAGGCAGCAGAACCTTTACAGAGCTATTTGATTCCCTAAGAGGCAGCAGAACCTTAGTAGTGCTATCTGATTCCCTAAGAGGCAGCAGAACCTTAGTAGTGCTATTTGATTCCCTAAGAGGCAGCAGAACCTTTACAGAGCTATTTGATTCCCTAAGAGGCAGCAGAACCTTAGTAGTGCTATCTGTTTCCCTAAGACACAGCAGAACCTTAGGAGTGCTATCTGATTCCCTAAGAGGCAGCAGAACCTTAGTAGTGCTATCTGATTCCCTAAGAGGCAGCAGAACCTTAGTAGTGCTATCTGATTCCCTAAGAGGCAGCATAACCTTAGTAGTGCTATCTGATTCCCTGAGAGGCAGCATAACCTTTACAGAGCTATTTGATTCCCTAAGAGGCAGCAGAACCTTTTTAGAGCTATCTGATTCCCTAAGAGGCAGCATAACGTTAACCGAGCTATCTGTTTCCCTAAGAGGCAGCAGAACCTTTACAGAGCTATCTGATTCCATAAGAGGCAGCATAACGTTAACAGAGCTATCTGATTCCCTAAGAGGCAGCATAACCTTTACAGAGCTATCTGATTCCCTAAGAGGCAGCAGAACCTTAGTAGTGCTATCTGATTCCCTAAGAGGCAGCATAACCTTAGTAGTGCTATCTGATTCCCTAAGAGGCAGCAGAACCTTTACAGAGCTATTTGATTCCCTAAGAGGCAGCAGAACCTTAGTAGTGCTATCTGTTTCCCTAAGACACAGCAGAACCTTAGTAGTGCTATCTGATTCCCTAAGAGGCAGCAGAACCTTAGTAGTGCTATCTGATTCCCTAAGAGGCAGCATAACCTTAGTAGTGCTATCTGATTCCCTGAGAGGCAGCAGAACCTTTACAGAGCTATTTGATTCCCTAAGAGGCAGCAGAACCTTTACAGAGCTATCTGATTCCCTAAGAGGCAGCATAACGTTAACAGAGCTATCTGTTTCCCTAAGAGGCAGCAGAACCTTTACAGAGCTATCTGATTCCCCAAGAGGCAGCATAACGTTAACAGAGCTATCTGATTCCCTAAGAGGCAGCATAACCTTTACAGAGCTATCTGATTCCCTAAGAGGCAGCAGAACCTTAACAGAGCTATCTGATTCCATAAGAGGCAGCAGAACCTTAGCAGAGCTATCTGATTCCCTAAGAGGCAGCAGAACCTTAGCAGAGCTATCTGATTCCCTAAGAGGCAGCAGAACCTTAGCAGAGCTATCTGATTCCCTAAGAGGCAGCAGAACCTTAACAGAGCTATATGATTCCCTAAGAGGCAGCAGAACCTTAGCAGAGCTATCTGATTCCCTAAGAGGCAGCAGAACCTTAGCAGAGCTATCTGATTCCCTAAGAGGCAGCAGAACCTTAGCAGAGCTATCTGATTCCCTAAGAGGCAGCAGAACCTTAGCAGAGCTATATGATTCCCTAAGAGGCAGCAGAACCTTAACAGAGCTATCTGATTCCCTAAGAGGCAGCAGAACCTTAGCAGAGCTATCTGATTCCCTAAGAGGCAGCAGAACCTTAGCAGAGCTATCTGATTCCCTAAGAGGCAGCATAACCTTAACAGAGCTATCTGATTCCCTAAGAGGCAGCAGAACCTTAGCAGAGCTATCTGATTCCCTAAGAGGCAGCAGAACCTTAGCAGAGCTATCTGATTCCCTAAGAGGCAGCAGAACCTTAACAGAGCTATCTGATTCCCTAAGAGGCAGCAGAACCTTAGCAGAGCTATCTGATTCCCTAAGAGGCAGCAGAACCTTAGCAGAGCTATCTGATTCCCTAAGAGGCAGCAGAACCTTAACAGAGCTATCTGATTCCCTAAGAGGCAGCAGAACCTTAGCAGCGCTATCTGATTCCCTAAGAGGCAGCAGAACCTTAGCAGAGCTATCTGATTCCCTAAGAGGCAGCAGAACCTTAGCAGAGCTATCTGATTCCCTAAGAGGCAGCAGAACCTTAGCAGAGCTATCTGATCATGTAAATGTAAACAATGCCCCATAATGACAAATCAAAAACAGGTTGTTGTTATTTGTGTGCAAATGTATATATATATACAAAATAATGAAACATCACATTTATATAAGAATTCAGACCCTTTGCTATGAGATTAGAAATTGAGCTCAGGTGCATCCTGTTTCAATTGATCATCCATGAGATGTTTCTACATCTTGGTTTCTCAAATGACTGCCTCGCCTGGTTCACCAACTACTTCTCAGATAGAGTTCAGTGTGTCAAATCGGAGGGCCTGTTGTCTGGACCTATGGCAGTCTCTATGGGGGTGCCACAGGGTTCAATTCTTGGGCCGACACTTTTCTCCGTGTATATCAATGATGTCGCTCTTGCTGCTGGTGACTCTCAGATCCACCTCTACGCAGACGACACCATTTTGTATACATCTGGCCCTTCATTGGACACTGTGTTAACAAACCTCCAAACGAGCTTCAATGCCATACAACACTCCTTCCGTAGCCTCCAACTGCTCTTAAACACTAGTAAAACTAAATGCATGCTTTTCAATCGAACGCTGCTGGCACCCGCCCACCCGACTAGAATCACCACTCTCGACAGGTCTGACCTAGAGTATATGGACAACTACAAATACCTAGGTGTCTGGTTAGACTGTAAACTCTCCTTCCAGACTCACATTAAGAATCTCCAATCCAAAGTTAAATCTAGAATCGGCTTCCTGTTTCGCAACAAAGCCTCCTTCACTCATGCTGCCAAACATGACCTCGTAAAACTGACTATCCTACCGATCCTTGACTTCGGCGATGTCATTTACAAAATAGCCTCCAACACTCTACTCAGCAAATTGGATGTAGTCTATCACAGTGCCATCCGTTTTGTCTCCAAAGCCGCATACACTACCAACCACTGTGACCTGTACTCTCTTGTTGGCTGGTCCTCACTACATGTTCGTCATCAAACCCACTGGCTCCAGGCCATCTATAAATCACTGCTAGGCAAATCCCCGCCTTATCTTAGCTCATTGGTCACCATAGCAGCACCCACTCGTAGTCTGCGCTCCAGCAGGTATATCTCACTGGTCATTCCCAAAGCCAACACCTCCTTTGGCCGCCATTCCTTCCAGTTCTCTGCTGCCAATGACTGGAACGAATTGCAAAAATCTCTGAAGCTGGAGACTCTTATCTCCCTCACTAACTTTAAGCATCAGTTGTCAGAGCACCTTACCGATCACTGCACCTGTACACAGCCCATCTGAAATTAGCCCACCCAACTACCTCATCCCTATATTGTTATTTATTTTGCTCTTTTGCACCCCAGTATCTCTATTTGCACATAATCTCTTGCACATCTAGCATTCCAGTGTTAATACTAATTGTAATTATTTTGCACTATAGCCTATTTATTGCCTTACCTCCATAACTTGCTACATTTGCACACACTGTATATATATTTTCTGTTGTATTTTTGACTTTATGTTTTTTTTTTTACCCCATATGTAACTCTGTGTTGTTGTTTTTATCGCACTGCTTTGCTTTATCTTGGCCAGGTCGCAGTTGTAAATGAGAACTTGTTCTCAACTGGCTTACCTGGTTAAATAAAGGTGAAATAAAAGATACAATTAAAAAATTGGAGTCCACCTGTGGAAAGGCACACACCTGTCCCACAATTGACAGTGCATGTCAGAGCAAAAACCAAGCCATGAGGTCGAAGGAATTGTCTGTAGAGCTCTGAGACAGGATTGTGTCGAGGCACAGATCTGGGGGAGGGTACCAAAACATTTCTGCAGCATTGAAGATCCCCAAGAACACAGTGGCCTCCATCATTCTTAAATGGAAGAAGTTTGGAACCACCAAGACTCTTCCTAGAGCTGGCCGCCTGGCCAAACTGAGCAATCGGGGGAGAAGGGCCTTGGTCAGGGAGGTGACCAATAACCTGATGGTCACTCTGACAGAGCTCCAGAGTTCCTCTGTGGAGTTAGGTGAACCTTCCAGGAGGACAACCATCTCTGCAGCACTCCACCAATCAGGCCTTTATGGTAGAGTGGCCAGACGGAAGCCACTCCTCAGTAAAAGGCACATGACAGCCCACTTAGGAATGACACCTAAAGGAATCTCAGACCATGAGAAACAAGATTCTCTGGTCTGATGAAACCAAGATTGAACTCTTTGGCTTGAATGCCAAGCGTCACGTCTGGAGGAAACCTGGCACCATCTCTACGGTGAAGGATGGTGGTGGCAGCATCATGCTGTGGGGATGTGTTTCAGCCGCAGGGACTGGGAGACTAGTCAGGATCGAGGGAAAGATGAAAGGAGCAAAGTACAGAGAGTTCCTTGATGAAAACCTGCTCCAGAGCGCTTAGGACCTCAGACTGGTTCACCTTCCAACAGGACAACGACCCTAAGCACACAGCCAAGACAACGCAGGAGTGGCTTCGCGACAAGTCTCTGAATGTCCATGAGTGGCCCAGCCAGAGCCCGTACATAAACCCGATCTAACATCTCTGGAGAGACCTGAAAATAGCTCTGCAGCGACGCTCCCCATCCAACATGACAGAGGTTGAGAGGATCTGCAGAAAATAATGGGAGAAACTCCCCAAATACAGGTGTGCCAAGCTTGTAGTGTCATACCCAAGAAGACTCAAGGCTGTAATCGCTGCCAAAGGTGTGTCATGGAAATTCTACACATGGGACACTCGAAGTCAATCTTAGATTAATCATTGTTTATTAGCAGCAAGCTGGAGAGGTCACAACCTAGATGCATAAAGTACCGGTCTGAAGTGAGCTCCGCCGGGGCAGTCCTGTTAGTTCTCTTATATACTGCTTACACAGACAAGTTATATTTGCATGATTTAGCTTATTCATTATTCATAATTAATTCATCATTAACCTTTGGTTCATGCATGTGACCGACCAATACCTCACCAGGCTTCTTCTCTCCAAGCTGACACCTTGAAACTGAGATATCCCTTTCGTTCTCAAAACAAGGTTCTGGGCGTACTGCCAAATTGTAGATACTGATAGTGAGGATTCCTCCCAGGCACGTTCAATCAGTCACTTGCATGAACACATAAATTGGTTATTAGAGAAGCACGAACATAGAACACAGAAATTGGTTATTAGAAAAGCACAAACATACAATTTTCCATCACAGGTACTTCAACAAAGTACTGAGTAAAGGGTCTGAATACTTATGTAAATGTTTTATTTCCGTTTTTTATTTGTAATACATTTGCAAAAATAAAAATAAAAAAAATAACGGTTTTTGCTTTGTCATTATGGGGTATTGTGTGTAGATTGATGAGGGAAAAAACTATTTAATCCATTTTAGAATAAGTCTGTAATGTAACAAAATGTTGAAAAAGTCAAGGGGTCTGAATACTTTCCAAATGCACTAGGGAAAGGGTGCCTTTTGGGATTCAGCCTGTCTCTCTGAGCTAAACAGCCCAGTGCTGTGTCTGTCTGTACTGCAATGGATTGAAGGATTTATGTTGTTTTGTCAGGACACATTAGCTCTCTGTCTGTAGAGACTCTCTGTCAGTAGAGACTCTCTGTCGGTAGAGACTCTCTGTCTGTAAAGACTCTCTGTCTTTATGGTTCTCTGCTCAGTAGAGACTCTCTGTCAGTAGAGGCTCTCTGTCTGTATGGTTCTGTCCTCAGTAGAGACTCTCTGTCTGTATGGTTCTCTCCTCAGTAGAGACTCTCTGTCTGTATGGTTCTCTCCTCAGTAGAGACTGTCTGTATGGTTCTCTCCTCAGTAGAGACTCTCTGTCTGTATGGTTCTCTCCTCAGTAGAGACTCTCTGTCTGTATGGTTCTGTCCTCAGTAGAGACTCTCTGTCTGTATGGTTCTGTCCTCAGTAGAGACT
>NW_028157866.1:0-7500 GCF_964263955.1 Coregonus lavaretus | reverse complement strand
AAAGCCTAGGCATTGGTTCTGTAACGTGGATGGGTCTCTCCAAGGAGGAGGTCAAAGGAGGGGTGAAGTGTAACACAGGTGGTTTGGTGACCACGATCATGTGATGAAACTAAACCAAACTCGCTGGTTCTAATCCCTGAGCCAACTAGGTGAAAAATCTGTCGGTGTGCCCTTGAGCAAGGCACTTAACCCTAATTGCTCCTGTATGTCGCTCTGGATAAAAGTGTCTGCTAAATGACTAAAAATGACTAACTTGTCTGAGACCTGATGTGTTGCATTGTCTGGCGCACAGGAGATCTGGGGTAGAACCCTATCTGTCAAACTAACACGTCTTCAGGTCTCAGGCAGGCTTCCTCATCACATGCATGGATCACCACACCACCTCTGTTGCACTCTCATTAAAACGGGGCACAGATCCTTCTGCTTCTGTTTGCCACAGAAAGTGTTGTTGTTGTTGTTGTTGTTGTTGTTGTTGTTGTTGTTGTTGTTGTTGTGCGGGAGGCCTGATTTAGAACCCAGTCAGCTATGCTGGTGCCCCGTGATCTCTGAGTTTGAGGTCAATGTGACCGAGGTGGTTCGATGAGTGACCTTGATGAGTAACCTTGCTGGAGACTTGAGGACTTGTGTTAGCTTCCTGAACTCTTTAGCTAAGCGGGCTAGCACAGTCTTGTGACATGCAGGATACCTGGTTCCAACACAGTCAGGCACAAGAACAAGATTAAATAGGGAGTGGAAAGGCTATCCTTGAAAGGCTATGACAAGGCAATTCAACTATATTCTCATGGAGGCCAAATTACGTTTTTTTAATAGCTTATAGCCAAAACGGTTCAAACGCTACAGCGAAAGTCATCGGAAGAAAATAAATTCAACATGCCACCTTGGCTTCCGAAACCGCCAGACGCTTCTGTTTACCACAGAGAGTGTTGATCTGTTCTCCTTTCCTGGCTGGCTAAGCACCAGGATGTTGTCTCTGGTTTTGAAACTGAATTTAGAGAACTGAATTTAAAAACTGAATATGAATGCATCTCAGAAGTTGAATATATGAAACTTTGATCAACTTGAAATTATAGTTTGTAAACTTGATACAAAGACAATGAATGCAATATCTACCATATTGAAAATTAATATATAAATATTCAATTTGAATATTCAATTCAGTTGAAATTGAATTTTTACAACAGAATGCAATATTCATTCAAATCAGTTTCAAATCATGAAATACAAGTTCAATTGATTAATTAAATGATTCAATTTGGGCATTACAAATGAAAAAATATTCAAATTCAAATTCAATATCCTAATACAAATGCTAATTTATGGAATTCAAATACAATTTCTGTTGGCTCTGAAATTGCTCCATAGCAAAACACTGATCCTACATAGACCAAATCTCCCTGATCGAACTACTCAATACCAACTCTAACGGGACTCCTCAGAGACTCAATACCAACTCTAACGGGACTCCTCAGAGACTCAATACCAACTCTAACGGGACTCCTCAGAGACTCAATACCAACTCTAACGGGACTCCTCAGATACTCAATACCAACTCTAACGGGACTCCTCAGATACTCAATACCAACTCTAACGGGACTCCTCAGAGACTCAATACCAACTCTAACGGGACTCCTCAGAGACTCAATACCAACTCTAACGGGACTCCTCAGAGACTCAATACCAACTCTAACGGGACTCCTCAGATACTCAATACCAACTCTAACGGGACTCCTCAGATACTCAATACCAACTCTAACGGGACTCCTCAGAGACTCAATACCAACTCTAACGGGACTCCTCAGAGACTCAATACCAACTCTAACGGGACTCCTCAGATACTCAATACCAACTCTAACGGGACTCCTCAGAGACTCAATACCAACTCTAACGGGACTCCTCAGATACTCAATACCAACTCTAACGGGACTCCTCAGATACTCAATACCAACTTTAACGGGACTCCTCAGATACTCAATACCAACTCTAACAGGACTCCTCAGAGACTCAATACCAACTCTAACAGGACTCCTCAGATACTCAATACCAACTCTAACGGGACTCCTCAGATACTCAATACCAACTCTAACAGGACTCCTCAGAGACTCAATACCAACTCTAACAGGACTCCTCAGATACTCAATACCAACTCTAACGGGACTCCTCAGAGACTCAATACCAACTCTAACGGGACTCCTCAGATACTCAATACCAACTCTAACGGGACTCCTCAGATACTCAATACCAACTCTAACGGGACTCCTCAGAGACTCAATACCAACTCTAACGGGACTCCTCAGAGACTCAATACCAACTCTAACGGGACTCCTCAGATACTCAATACCAACTCTAACGGGACTCCTCAGAGACTCAATACCAACTCTAACGGGACTCCTCAGAGACTCAATACCAACTCTAACAGGACTCCTCAGATACTCAATACCAACTCTAACAGGACTCCTCCGATACTCAATACCAACTCTAACAGGACTCCTCAGAGACTCAATACCAACTCTAACAGGACTCCTCAGATACTCAATACCAACTCTAACAGGACTCCTCAGAGACTCAATACCAACTCTAACGGGACTCCTCAGAGACTCAATACCAACTCTAACGGGACTCCTCAGATACTCAATACCAACTCTAACGGGACTCCTCAGAGACTCAATACCAACTCTAACGGGACTCCTCAGAGACTCAATACCAACTCTAACGGGACTCCTCAGAGACTCAATACCAACTCTAACGGGACTCCTCAGATACTCAATACCAACTCTAACAGGACTCCTCAGAGACTCAATACCAACTCTAACAGGACTCCTCAGATACTCAATACCAACTCTAACAGGACTCCTCAGATACTCAATACCAACTCTAACGGGACTCCTCAGATACTCAATACCAACTCTAACGGGACTCCTCAGAGACTCAATACCAACTCTAACAGGACTCCTCAGATACTCAATACCAACTCTAACGGGACTCCTCAGATACTCAATACCAACTCTAACGGGACTCCTCAGAGACTCAATACCAACTCTAACGGGACTCCTCAGAGACTCAATACCAACTCTAAACAGGACTCCTCAGAGACTCAATACCAACTCTAACAGGACTCCTCAGAGACTCAATACCAACTCTAACGGGACTCCTCAGAGACTCAATACCAACTCTAATGGGACTCCTCAGAGACTCAATACCAACTCTAACGGGACTCCTCAGAGACTCAATACCAACTCTAACAGGACTCCTCAGAGACTCAATACCAACTCTAACAGGACTCCTCAGATACTCAATACCAACTCTAACAGGACTCCTCAGAGACTCAATACCAACTCTAACAGGACTCCTCAGAGACTCAATACCAACTCTAACAGGACTCCTCAGAGACTCAATACCAACTCTAACGGGACTCCTCAGATACTCAATACCAACTCTAACGGGACTCCTCAGATACTCAATACCAACTCTAACAGGACTCCTCAGAGACTCAATACCAACTCTAACGGGACTCCTCAGATACTCAATACCAACTCTAACAGGACTCCTCAGATACTCAATACCAACTCTAACGGGACTCCTCAGAGACTCAATACCAACTCTAACAGGACTCCTCAGATACTCAATACCAACTCTAACGGGACTCCTCAGAGACTCAATACCAACTCTAACGGGACTCCTCAGATACTCAATACCAACTCTAACAGGACTCCTCAGAGACTCAATACCAACTCTAACGGGACTCCTCAGATACTCAATACCAACTCTAACAGGACTCCTCAGAGACTCAATACCAACTCTAACGGGACTCCTCAGATACTCAATACCAACTCTAACGGGACTCCTCAGATACTCAATACCAACTCTAACGGGACTCCTCAGAGACTCAATACCAACTCTAACGGGACTCCTCAGAGACTCAATACCAACTCTAACGGGACTCCTCAGAGACTCAATACCAACTCTAACGGGACTCCTCAGATACTCAATACCAACTCTAACAGGACTCCTCAGAGACTCAATACCAACTCTAACAGGACTCCTCAGAGACTCAATACCAACTCTAACAGGACTCCTCAGATACTCAATACCAACTCTAACGGGACTCCTCAGATACTCAATACCAACTCTAACAGGACTCCTCAGATACTCAATACCAACTCTAACGGGACTCCTCAGAGACTCAATACCAACTCTAACGGGACTCCTCAGATACTCAATACCAACTCTAACAGGACTCCTCAGAGACTCAATACCAACTCTAACGGGACTCCTCAGATACTCAATACCAACTCTAACGGGACTCCTCAGAGACTCAATACCAACTCTAACAGGACTCCTCAGAGACTCAATACCAACTCTAACGGGACTCCTCAGATACTCAATACCAACTCTAACGGGACTCCTCAGAGACTCAATACCAACTCTAACGGGACTCCTCAGAGACTCAATACCAACTCTAACGGGACTCCTCAGATACTCAATACCAACTCTAACAGGACTCCTCAGATACTCAATACCAACTCTAACGGGACTCCTCAGATACTCAATACCAACTCTAACGGGACTCCTCAGAGACTCAATACCAACTCTAACAGGACTCCTCAGAGACTCAATACCAACTCTAACGGGACTCCTCAGAGACTCAATACCAACTCTAACGGGACTCCTCAGATACTCAATACCAACTCTAACAGGACTCCTCAGAGACTCAATACCAACTCTAACAGGACTCCTCAGATACTCAATACCAACTCTAACGGGACTCCTCAGAGACTCAATACCAACTCTAACGGGACTCCTCAGATACTCAATACCAACTCTAACAGGACTCCTCAGAGACTCAATACCAACTCTAACAGGACTCCTCAGATACTCAATACCAACTCTAACGGGACTCCTCAGAGACTCAATACCAACTCTAACGGGACTCCTCAGAGACTCAATACCAACTCTAACGGGACTCCTCAGAGACTCAATACCAACTCTAACAGGACTCCTCAGAGACTCAATACCAACTCTAACGGGACTCCTCAGATACTCAATACCAACTCTAACAGGACTCCTCAGAGACTCAATACCAACTCTAACGGGACTCCTCAGATACTCAATACCAACTCTAACGGGACTCCTCAGATACTCAATACCAACTCTAACGGGACTCCTCAGATACTCAATACCAACTCTAACAGGACTCCTCAGAGACTCAATACCAACTCTACCAGGACTCCTCAGAGACTCAATACCAACTCTAACAGGACTCCTCAGATACTCAATACCAACTCTAACAGGACTCCTCAGATACTCAATACCAACTCTAACGGGACTCCTCAGAGACTCAATACCAACTCTAACAGGACTCCTCAGATACTCAATACCAACTCTAACGGGACTCCTCAGATACTCAATACCAACTCTAACGGGACTCCTCAGATACTCAATACCAACTCTAACGGGACTCCTCAGAGACTCAATACCAACTCTAACAGGACTCCTCAGATACTCAATACCAACTCTAACGGGACTCCTCAGATACTCAATACCAACTCTAACGGACTCCTCAGAGACTCAATACCAACTCTAACGGGACTCCTCAGAGACTCAATACCAACTCTAACAGGACTCCTCAGATACTCAATACCAACTCTAACAGGACTCCTCAGATACTCAATACCAACTCTAACGGGACTCCTCAGAGACTCAATACCAACTCTAACGGGACTCCTCAGATACTCAATACCAACTCTAACGGACTCCTCAGAGACTCAATACCAACTCTAACGGGACTCCTCAGATACTCAATACCAACTCTAACGGGACTCCTCAGAGACTCAATACCAACTCTAACGGGACTCCTCAGATACTCAATACCAACTCTAACGGGACTCCTCAGATACTCAATACCAACTCTAACGGACTCCTCAGAGACTCAATACCAACTCTAACGGGACTCCTCAGAGACTCAATACCAACTCTAACGGGACTCCTCAGAGACTCAATACCAACTCTAACAGGACTCCTCAGAGACTCAATACCAACTCTAACGGGACTCCTCAGATACTCAATACCAACTCTAACAGGACTCCTCAGATACTCAATACCAACTCTAACAGGACTCCTCAGAGACTCAATACCAACTCTAACAGGACTCCTCAGATACTCAATACCAACTCTAACAGGACTCCTCAGAGACTCAATACCAACTCTAACGGGACTCCTCAGATACTCAATACCAACTCTAACAGGACTCCTCAGATACTCAATACCAACTCTAACAGGACTCCTCAGATACTCAATACCAACTCTAACGGGACTCCTCAGATACTCAATACCAACTCTAACGGGACTCCTCAGAGACTCAATACCAACTCTAACAGGACTCCTCAGATACTCAATACCAACTCTAACAGGACTCCTCAGATACTCAATACCAACTCTAACAGGACTCCTCAGATACTCAATACCAACTCTAACGGGACTCCTCAGAGACTCAATACCAACTCTAACGGGACTCCTCAGAGACTCAATACCAACTCTAACAGGACTCCTCAGAGACTCAATACCAACTCTAACGGGACTCCCCAGATACTCAATACCAACTCTAACAGGACTCCTCAGATACTCAATACCAACTCTAACAGGACTCCTCAGATACTCAATACCAACTCTAACAGGACTCCTCAGATACTCAATACCAACTCTAACAGGACTCCTCAGATACTCAATACCAACTCTAACGGGACTCCTCAGATACTCAATACCAACTCTAACAGGACTCCTCAGATACTCAATACCAACTCTAACAGGACTCCTCAGAGACTCAATACCAACTCTAACAGGACTCCTCAGATACTCAATACCAACTCTAACAGGACTCCTCAGATACTCAATACCAACTCTAACAGGACTCCTCAGATACTCAATACCAACTCTAACAGGACTCCTCAGATACTCAATACCAACTCTAACGGGACTCCTCAGATACTCAATACCAAACTCTAACAGGACTCCTCAGATACTCAATACCAACTCTAACAGGACTCCTCAGATACTCAATACCAACTCTAACAGGACTCCTCAGATACTCAATACCAACTCTAACGGGACTCCTCAGAGACTCAATACCAACTCTAACGGGACTCCTCAGATACTCAATACCAACTCTAACAGGACTCCTCAGAGACTCAATACCAACTCTAACGGGACTCCTCAGATACTCAATACCAACTCTAACAGGACTCCTCAGATACTCCAAATACTCTAACTCTAACGGAGACTCCTCAGATACTCAATACCAACTCTAACAGGACTCCTCAGATACTCAATACCAACTCTAACAGGACCTTCCTCAAGATACTCAATTACCCAACTCTAACAGGACTCCAAGAGACGTCTGATGGAAATCTGTCTTCGTAGTGGGTTTTTCTGTGGTATTTTTTGTCTCAGGCAGGCTTCTATCTGTCTAGTGTTTAGGACCCCATGGTGGTACTCGTTGTTTCCCCA
>NW_028157867.1:47500-69470 GCF_964263955.1 Coregonus lavaretus | reverse complement strand
ACTAAATAAACACAGTGAACGACAGAGGAGAGGAGAGGAGAGGAGAGGAGAGGAGAGGAGAGGAGAGGAGAGGAGAGGAGAGGAGAGGAGAGGAGAGGAGAGGAGTGGAGTGGAGTGGAGAGAGACTGTCCTTACGTCACCCAGGACAGGGAGGTGTGATCTCACCAGTAGAGACTAACCTCTTCACACTATAACCCGCTGCTGCCCCAAGAGCATATCACAGCAATACACTCACAGCAAACTAAACCTCTTTACACCACGCACTGGAACGACACCACACTCAAGTTACAGAAGGATACAATCACACGCCAGCAAAGTACTGTGGAGTTTCAAACCTGCAGAAAGTTCCAAGACAAAGTTGCTGTGTTCAGAAGTGTGTTTGGTTCCAAGACAAAGTTGCGGTGTTCAGAAGTGTGTGTGTGTGTTCAGCACTTTAAAACAATGACAGACCTACACAGTGTACACTTTTTCTCTCTGATGACAGACCTAGAAGATAGGGAGTAGGTGTGAGGAGATCCTAATCGCTCCTCTTCAACCAATCAGCTTCCAGCATCACAATCTAGATCACAGAGTGCTGAGCCACCGTGATGCCACCACAGATACACACCCAGGGAGAGAGAGAAGGGGGGAGAGAGAGGGAGAGAGAGAGAGAGAGAGAGAGAGAGAGAGAGAGAGAGGGGGAGAGTGAGAGTGAGAGTGAGTGAGTGAGAGAGAGAGAGAGAGAGAGAGAGAGAGAGAGAGAGAGAGAGAGAGAGAGAGTGTACAGAGAGTACACAGTGGCAGAATACCTGACCACTGTGACTGACCCAAACTTAAGGAAAGCTTTGACTATGTACAGACTCAGTGAGCATAGCCTTGCTATTGAGAAAGGCCGCCGTAGGCAGACCTGGCTCTCAAGAGAAGACAGGCTATGTGCACACTGCCCACAAAATGAGGTGGACACTGAGCTGCACTTCCTAACCTCCTGCCAAATGTATGACCATATTAGAGAAACATATTTCCCTCAGACTACAGCGATCCTCAAAGAATTCGAAAACATACCCAATTTTGATAAACTCCCTTATCTACTGGGTGAAAAACCACAGTGTGCCATCACAGCTGCAAGATTTGTGACCTGTTGCCACAAGAAAAGGGCAACCAGTGAAGAACAAACACCATTGTAAATACAACCCATATTTATGTTTATTTATTTTCCCATTTGTACTTTAACTATTTGCACATTGTTACAACACTGTATATATACATAATATGACATTTGAAATGTCTTTATTCTTTTGAAACTTCTGAGTGTAATGTTTACTGTTAATATTTATTGTTTATTTCACTTTTGTTTACTATCTACTTCACTTGTGTTAACACACGTTTCCCATGCCAATAAAGCCCTTAAATTGAAATTGAAATTGAATTGAGAGAGAGAGAGAGAGAAGGGGGAGAGAGCGAGCGAGAGAGAGGAGGGGGGAGAGAGAGGGAGAGGGGGAACATCCAATCAATCAGAATAATCCAAATTACAACACAGTCAAAACAAAACTACATTACTTATTGGGAAACACAAGTACAAAGCAAAATGCAGTGCTATCTGGCCCTAAATTGACAGTTCACCGTGGCTAACTATTTGACCACGGTTACTGATCAAAACCTTAGAAAAACCTTGACAAAGTATAGGCTCAGTGAGCACAGCCTTGCCATTGAGAAGGGTAGACACAGGAAAACCTGGCTCCCTGTGGAGGAAAGGCTTCTCCACAACTTTGTCCCTGACCTGTTTGGAGAGCTCTTTGTCTTCATGGTACCGCTTGCTTGGTGGTGCCCCTTGTTAGTAGTGTTGCAGACTCTGGAGCCTTTCAAAACAGGTGTATACAGTGAGGGAAAAAAATATTTGATCCCCTGCTGATTTTGTACGTTTGCCCACTGACAAAGAAATGATCAGTATATCATTTTAATGGTAGGTTTATTTGAACAGTGAGAGACAGAATAACAACAAAAGAATCCAGAAAAACACATGTCAAAAATGTTATGGGATAGGATAAAGTAATCATTCTACCCCCCCCCCCCTAAAAATAAAAAATAAAAAATTATATATTGTAAAGTGGTTATCCCACTGGCTATAGGGTGAATGCACCTATTTGTAAGTCGCTCTGGATAAGAGCGTCTGCTAAATGACGTAAATGTAAATGTAAATGTTATCAATTGATTTGTATTTTAATGAGGGAAATAAGTATTTGACCTCCTCTCAATCAGAAAGATTTCTGGCTCCCAGGTGTCTTTTATACAGGTAACGAGCTGAGATTAGGAGCACACTCTTAAAGGGAGTGCTGCTAATCTCAGCTTGTTACCTGTATAAAAGACACCTGTCCACAGAAGCAATCAATCAATCAGATTCCAAACTCTCCACCATGGCCAAGACCAAAGAGCTCTCCAAGGATGTCAGGGACAAGATTGTAGACCTACACAAGGCTGGAATGGGCTACAAGACCATCGCCAAGCAGCTTGGTGAGAAGGTGACAACAGTTGGTGCGATTATTCGCAAATGGAAAAAACACAAAATAACTGTCAATCTCCCTCGGCCTGGGGCTCCATGCAAGATCTCACCTCGTGGAGTTGCAATGATCATGAGAACGGTGAGGAATCAGCCCAGAACTACACGGGAGGATCTTGTCAATGATCTCAAGGCAGCTGGGACCATAGTCACAAAGAAAACAATTGGTAACACACTATGCCGTGAAGGACTGAAATCCTGCAGCGCCTGCAAGGTCCCCCTGCTCAAGAAAGCACATATACAGGCCCGTCTGAAGTTTGCCAATGAACATCTGAATGATTCAGAGGAGAACTGGGTGAAAGTGTTGTGGTCAGATGAGACCAAAATCGAGCTCTTTGGCATCAACTCAACTCGCCGTGTTTGGAGGAGGAGGAATGCTGCCTATGACCCCAAGAACACCATCCCCACCGTCAAACATGGAGGTGGAAACATTATGCTTTGGGGGTGTTTTTCTGCTAAGGGGACAGGACAACTTCACCGCATCAAAGGGACGATGGACGGGGCCATGTACCGTCAAATCTTGGGTGAGAACCTCCTTCCCACAGCCAGGGCATTGAAAATGGGTCGTGGATGGGTATTCCAGCATGACAATGACCCAAAACACACGGCCAAGGCAACAAAGGAGTGGCTCAAGAAGAAGCACATTAAGGTCCTGGAGTGGCCTAGCCAGTCTCCAGACCTTAATCCCATAGAACATCTGTGGAGCGAGCTGAAGGTTTGAGTTGCCAAACGTCAGCCTCGAAACCTTAATGACTTGGAGAAGATCTGCAAAGAGGAGTGGAACAAAATCCCTCCTGAGATGTGTGCAAACCTGCTGGCCAACTACAAGAAACATCTGACCTCTGTGATTGCCAACAAGGGTTTTGCCACCAAGTACTAAGTCATGTTTTGCAGAGGGGTCAAATACTTATTTCCCTCATTAAAATGCAAATCAATTTATATATTTATAATACTGAGATCATGTGACAGATCATGTGACACTTAGATTGCACACAGGTGGACTTTATTTAACTAATTATGTGACTTCTGAAGGTAATTGGTTGCACCAGATCTTATTTAGGGGCTTCATAGCAAAGGTGGTGAATACATATGCACGCACCACTTTTATATATTTTTTGAGATTTTTTTTAAACAAGTTTTTTTTTTTTTTATTTCACTTCACCAATTTGGACTATTTTGTGTATGTCCATTACAGGAAATCCAAATAAAAATCCATTGAAATTACAACAAAATAGGAAAAACGCCAAGGGGGATGAATTCTTTTGCAAGGCACTGTATATACACATTTTTAAAAAGAGAGAGAGATTGAGATTGATGGAGAGAGAGAGAGAGAGAGAGAGGGGGGGGGGGGGGATAAATAACATCTCAAAGAGAGAAATCTCAGAGAAATCTACTGCCATCTCAGAAAATAGAAATGCGTTGGGTTTATAATCACACCTCATCTACGTACTCTACTGTACCACAGGGTTTATAATCACACCTCATCTACGTGCTCTACTGTACCACAGGGTTTATAATAACACCTCATCTACGTACTCTACTGTACCACAGGGTTTATAATAACACCTCATCTACGTACTCTACTGTACCACAGGGTTTATAATCACACCTCATCTACGTGCTCTACTGTACCACAGGGTTTATAATCACACCTCATCTACGTACTCTACTGTACCACAGGGTTTATAATCACACCTCATCTACGTACTCTACTGTACCACAGGGTTTATAATAACACCTCATCTACGTACTCTACTGTACCACAGGGTTTATAATAACACCTCATCTACGTACTCTACTGTACCACAGGGTTTATAATCACACCTCATCTACGTACTCTACTGTACCACAGGGTTTATAATCACACCTCATCTACGTGCTCTACTGTACCACAGGGTTTATAATCACACCTCATCTACGTACTCTACTGTACCACAGGGTTTATAATAACACCTCATCTACGTACTCTATTGTACCACAGGGTTTATAATCACACCTCATCTACGTACTCTACTGTACCACAGGGTTTATAATCACACCTCATCTACGTACTCTACTCTACCACAGGGTTTATAATAACACCTCATCTACGTACTCTACTGTACCACAGGGTTTATAATAACACCTCATCTACGTACTCTATTGTACCACAGGGTTTATAATCACACCTCATCTACGTACTCTACTGTACCACAGGGTTTATAATCACACCTCATCTACGTACTCTACTCTACCACAGGGTTTATAATAACACCTCATCTACGTACTCTACTGTACCACAGGGTTTATAATAACACCTCATCTACGTACTCTACTGTACCACAGGGTTTATAATCACACCTCATCTACGTACTCTACTGTACCACAGGGTTTATAATAACACCTCATCTACGTACTCTACTGTACCACAGGGTTTATAATCACACCTCATCTACGTACTCTACTGTACCACAGGGTTTATAATCACACCTCATCTACGTACTCTACTGTACCACAGGGTTTATAATCACACCTCATCTACGTACTCTACTGTACCACAGGGTTTATAATAACACCTCATCTACGTACTCTACTGTACCACAGGGTTTATAATAACACCTCATCTACGTACTCTACTGTACCACAGGGTTTATAATCACACCTCATCTACGTACTCTACTGTACCACAGGGTTTATAATAACACCTCATCTACGTACTCTACTGTACCACAGGGTTTATAATAACACCTCATCTACGTGCTCTACTGTACCACAGGGTTTATAATAACACCTCATCTACGTACTCTACTGTACCACAGGGTTTATAATAACACCTCATCTACGTACTCTACTCTACCACAGGGTTTATAATCACACCTCATCTACGTACTCTACTGTACCACAGGGTTTATAATCACACCTCATCTACGTACTCTACTGTACCACAGGGTTTATAATCACACCTCATCTACGTACTCTACTGTACCACAGGGTTTATAATCACACCTCATCTACGTGCTCTACTGTACCACAGGGTTTATAATCACACCTCATCTACGTACTCTACTGTACCACAGGGTTTATAATAACACCTCATCTACGTACTCTACTCTACCACAGGGTTTATAATCACACCTCATCTACGTACTCTACTGTACCACAGGGTTTATAATCACACCTCATCTACGTACTCTACTGTACCACAGGGTTTATAATCACACCTCATCTACGTACTCTACTGTACCACAGGGTTTATAATCACACCTCATCTACTTACTCTGCAAAAACTTCCCTTCTGAAGTGTGTCTCTTTCCAAGGAGAGCAGAGGATGGAGGGAAAGTTTGTCAAGGTTGCATAAAGCCTGCGTGTAATAATCAATACAATTTTGAGGACATGCTTCACTATGACAAATCTATAACATTTTTAGTACTAAATGGTGTTGTAGAAAAGCCACACATTAGCAAGAAGTTCTATGCATTTAGCATGTACATGAATCATAATGACTTTCTGCTGTATTTATTTACTTTAAGTGTATCATGTGAAGGCTTGAATATAATTATTTAAAATTATGCAGTATTATTCTATAAAGCATCGAATTATGAATTACCCAGTGGGAGAGAGACGGGCAAAACACAGGCCTCTCCTCTCATTCTCCCTTCCCTTCTTCCTTTCCCTCTTCTCCTCTCTTGTCCTCTCCTTTCCCTCTCTTCTCCTCTCTTTTCCTCTCCTTTCCCTCTCTTCTCCTCTCTTGTCCTCTCCTCTCCTCCATCAGTGGGTGAGTGACAGTGAGTAAATGAGATGTCAGTTTAGATCACTTTCCTATCCATTTAGGTAGTTCAGCTGGTAGTTAAGTGGAATTTGTCTTACATAACCATCGTCACGGTGAACAGACGGTGCGGGACACAAGACAAACGTTGCATATGCATATGATAATGAGGAACTCAACTTTCAAAGAAGGAGGAAGACAGACAGACAGGAGAGGGAGGAATGGAGAGAGAGCAGGGGGATGAGGAGGAGGGGGATGAGGAGGAGAGAGCAGGGGGATGAGGAGGAGGAGGAGGAGGAGGGGGATGAGGAGGAGGAGGAGGAGGAGGAGGAGGAGAGGGCAGGGGGATGAGGAGGAGGGGGAGAGGGATGAAGAGGAGAGGGCAGGAGGATGAGAAGGAGGGGGATGAGGAGGAGAGAGCAGGGGGGTGAGGAGGAGAGGACAGGGGGATGAGGAGGAGAGAGGAGGGGGATGAGGAGGAGGAGGAGGGGGGGTGAGGAGGAGAGAGCAGGGGGATGAGGAGGAGGAAGAGGGGGATGAGGAGGAGAGAGCAGGGGGATGAGGAGGAGAGAGGAGGGGGATGAGGAGGAGGAGGAGGGGGGGTGAGGAGGAGAGAGCAGGGGGATGAGGAGGAGAGAGCAGGGGGGGTGAGGAGGAGAGGGCAGGGGGATGAGGAGGAGGAGGAGAGGGATGAAGAGGAGAGGGCAGGGGGATGAGGAGGAGGGGGATGAGGAGGAGAGAGCAGGGGGTGAGGAGGAGAGGACAGGGGGATGAGGAGGAGAGAGCAGGGGGATGAGGAGGAGAGAGCAGGGGGATGAGGGGGAGGAAGAGGGGGATGAGGAGGAGAGAGGAGGGGGATGAGGATGAGGAGGAGAGAGCAGGGGGATGAGGAGGAGAGAGGAGGGGGATGAGGAGGAGAGAGCAGGAGGGGTGAGGAGGAGAGAGAAAGGAGAGGGAGGAGAAGGATTAACGGGACACATGGAACTATATGAGGACGTCAACTTCAAGAGACGAGGCAGAAGAGAGAGAAGAGAAAGGAAAGGAGAGAGAGATGGAGGGATGGACGAGGGTAACAGTAGTAGTAGTAGTAGTAGTAGTAGTAGTAGTAGTAGTAGTATTAGTAGTAGTAGTAGTAGTAGTAGTAGTAGTAGTAGTAGTAGTAGTAGCAGAAGTAGTAGCAGTAGTAGTAGTAGCAGTAGAAGTAGTAGCAGTAGTAGTAGTAGTAGTAGTAGTAGTAGTAGTAGTAGTAGTAGCAGCAGTAGTAGTAGTAGCAGTAGTAGGAGTAGTAGTAGTAGTAGTAGTAGTAGCAGTAGTAGGAGTAGTAGTAGTAGTAGTAGCAGTAGTAGCAGTAGTAGTAGTATTAATAGTAGTATCAGTAGTAGCAGTAGCAGTAGTAGTAATAGTAGTAGTATTAATAGTAGTATCAGTAGTAGCAGCAGCAGTAGTAGTAATAGCAGCAGCAGTAGTGGTGTAGGAGAGACTGGCTGGCCTCAAATACATACACCTCTCACTTTCAACTTCCTTCTCTCCTTCCCCTTCACCCTTTCAGCTAGGTGAGAGACAAAGCGTGCTGTGTCTGCTAAAACACGTCTCACCTGTCTCACCACTGTCTGAACCCCCTCCAATCTCTCTCTTTCCATATCTCCCTCTATATGTGTTGCTGCCTCCTCCCTCAGTGCAGTGAGACAGGCAGAGCCCTCAGAGTTACAACTCTCTCCTCTCTTCAAGTTAATCCACACAGACCACAACACAACAAACACCACTCACGAGACAGAGAGAGAAAGGATCTGAACAAGAAACGAGACTGAGAGAGATGAAGAGATGAAGAGAGATAGAGAGAACAAGAGAAAGATCTAGAAGGAGCGAGAGACAGTAAGAATGAGTACGAGAAGGAGCGAGAGTTTTACTGCAAGGCCCTGTCCTGTGCCTGCTAGGCAACGACTGCTTGTTCACATTTGTAGGTCAGCACTAAAAGAAACCATTTTGAAACAGCAGCGACGCCAGGACCCTTTTTCTATATAATGATTTCATACAGCCTATTGCATGTGAATGTGGAGTTGTGGTGGTACGGCAACTCCACCGCTGCCGACCACAAGGCTCTACAGAGGGTGGTATGCTTAGCCGAATGCATCATTGGGTGCACACTGCCTGCCCTACAGGTCACCTACAACACCAGGTGTCGCAGGAAGGCTTTGTGGTAGGTGCACTTGATTCAGCTGCCATGCGTGCCGGGTAGGCGAAGGGTTCCCATTTTGAATCATTTCAAGGTACAAACTCTGCCTACCCGGCGGTAGGGCTGAGAGCTATACTGGTATTGATGCATGGACCGGTTTGGGTTTTTACTTTACCTTCTATAACGGTGTTTCAATGTTTGGTTTGTTAACTACGGTGCGTGTCATGTCTGTTTTTATAGTTGACTCCATTTTTCACTTGAGTCATCTTTCTCCCTTTCTTCCTGCTACATGCTGCTAACCACACCAAGCCCCGCCCCCCTGGCACACCAAGCCCCCTCCCACACCAAGCCCTGCCCCCTGTCACACCAAGCCCTGCCCCTTCCCACACCAAGCCCTGCCCCCTGTTACTCAAGGAGACAGCAGTTGCTCGACCAGGGAGTCATGAGCACTTTCTTGCTGTTCACTCAAGATGTTGGTGACATGCTGCTTTCCACAAGCGTTCTATAATTACACTATTAGTTTGTGTTTATTACTGTCTGCTAACTACTGTCTGCTAACTACAGTCTACTAACTACAGTGTGCTAACTACAGTCTGCTAACTACTGTCTGCTAACTACAGTCTGCTAACTACTGTCTGCTAACTACAGTCTGCTAACTACAGTCTGCTTACTACAGTCTGCTTACTACAGTCTGCTTACTACAGTCTGCTAACTACTGTCTGCTAACTACTGTCTGCTAACTACAGTCTGCTAACTACAGTCTGCTAACTACAGTCTGCTATCTACAGTCTGCTAACTACAGTCTGCTAACTACTGTATGCTAGTTTGTCTTTTCTTCTCAAGTTGTGGCTGAATAATAATTCTTGATAGCCGCTAATGCTAATTGCTAGTTAGCTGGCTAGCTAAATTGACTAAGAGTCAGAGCAAACATAGCTATCTATGTTAGAGGAAGGCCCAAAAAAATTGCCATAGACTGTTCTCTCTGCTACCGCACAGCAAGCGGTACCGGAGCGCCAAGTCTAGGTCCAAAAGTCTCCTTAACAGCTTCTACCCCCAAGCCATAAGACTGCTGAACAGATAATCAGATGGCTACCTGGACTATTTACACTGACTGACTCCCTTATTTTATTATATATTTTTTAACTGACTCTCTTGCACAAGCTCGATGTACACTCACTGGACTCTAACCACACACTCACACATACTACACTGACATTTCCAACACACACAAACGGACACACACACATGCATATTGATGCCACACACACACACACACACACACACACACACACACACACACCTTCACATACGCTGCTGCTTCTCTCTGTTTATTATCTATGCATAGTCACTTTACCCCTACCTACATGTACATTTTACCTCAATTACCTCGACTACCCCGTACCCCTGCACATTGACTCGTTACCGGTACCCCCTGTATATAGCCACGTTATTGTTATATTACTGTCTTACTATTTTTCCTTTGGTTTATTTAGTACATTTTTCTTACTTACTTTTTAAAAACTGCATTGTTGGTTAAGGGCCCGTAAGTAAGCATTTCACAGTAAGGTCTACACCTGTTGTATTCGGCGCATGTGACAAATACAATTTGATTTGATCAGCATGGTACCAGTGATGGTGTAGGCCTAGATTAGATTAGCATGTTGTTTGTGCAACGGTCTTCTAAATCAGAGAGGAATAGGTTAAGCATGAATATCTTAGCTTAGGGATGTGCATGAGTAATCGAGTACATGTCAAAAATCCATCTTCAATCAGAGATCACATTTTGTTCAAATACTGTACAACTATTTGGTCGAAATTTTGTCTTGAAGACAACGTTAATGTGCTTTGACTCTAGTGTTCCATTTGTACATGTGCATTTGCGGGACACAAAATTAATGACAAATAACCAAAGCATCACACAGTTCTGCTCCCTAAAAGTCCTTTCCCCTTCATGTCTCAATCACTCAATTGCGTTCCGACCGCTCCCTGTACACATGCGTGCTGAGTGCAACTACAGAAATAAAAGCCAATAAAAACGTATCTAACTGATGGGATACACAAGCCACATTCCTTGCCAAATGACGACAGTTTTATCACAAATTCTAAATGGACTAGTTAACTGAAGTAAGGAAATATGTGTTCCAACAACAAGCTGCAGGTTTGAAATAATTGTGTTATTTTCGCTTAGGCTACTTTGCGGTTGTCATTAGTGACCACAGCCACAAAGTCAACATTGCCTACATCGTAAAAATTCATGAAAACAAAATAATGTTTTTTTGGTCTTATTTCAAGGTTAGGGTCAGGCATAAGGTTAGCAGTGTGGTTAAAGGTTAGGGTTAGGTTCAGTGCTTGACTTGGGCAGGAGCTCACCGGAGCTGAGTACCGGCACCTCAAAATGTCTACTGCTTGAGCTCCTGTTCCTCTTATAGAATATTAGCTCAAAAGTATTGCGGAGCTCCTGGACCCAAAATGAGAACCGGAATCTATTGCAGTCCAAGTCAAGCACTGGTTAGGTTTATATCAGATTTTAAGAAGAGAAACAGGCAGGGTTTATTACTTTGTGGATGTGGTAACTAACGTTAGTGCAGACCCTACTTTGCTAACTGCTAGTGGAATTTAGAATTGGTTAGCATTAGGCTATTAGCAACCCTAAACATAGACAGGTTCCACACTGAAAATATGCAAAAACATTAGTTTGATAAAGACAAAGAGCGTATTTTCATCAGAATCATTAAGCCTAAGCCTACTCACCAAATGTGCTGGCTATAATTCATCCCCATGCAGTGTTCAATGTAGAATTGTTGATCCATTTAGAAAATTCCAAGGAACAGGCTCAATCTCTAAATAAATCAATCAAAATAAACTCAATCAAACTTCTGTATCTGTATAAGAAGACAGATCTTGGTTTGTAACCATGAAAAATGTGTCTTTCAACTTGCCAAATTGAGTCCCATTTCTAATGATCACTCTTTATACCTGTTCCAGTCGCGAGATGTGAATCACTTCGCACTATTCTGTTCTATTTTATTCTGTTATATTACATCATGTTTTTTTTTACTAAACTCAGCAAAAAAAGAAACGTCCTCTCACTGTCAACTGCGTTTATTTTCAGCAAACTTAACATGTGTAAATATGTGTATGAACATAACAAGACTCAACAACTGAGACATAAACTGAACATGTTCCACAGACATGTGACTAACCGAAATTGAATAATGTGTCCCTGAACAAAGGGGGGGTCAAAATCAAAAGTAACAGTCAGTATCTGGTGTGGCCACCAGTTGCATTAAGTACTGCAGTGCATCTCCTCCTCATGGACTGCACCAGATTTGCCAGTTCTTGCTGTGAGATGTTACCCCACTTCCACCAAGGAGCCTGCAGGAAGGGTACCACATGAGGGAGGAGGGTGTCTTTCCTGTAACGCACAGGGTTGAGATTGCCTGCAATGACAACAAGCTCAGTCCGATGATGCTGTGACACACCGCCCCAGACCATGACGGACCCTCCACCTCCAAATCGATCCCGCTCCAGAGTACAGGCCTCGGTGTAACGCTCGTTCCTTCAACGATAAACGCGAATCCGACCATCATCCCTGGTGAGACAAAACCGCGACTCGTCAGTGAAGAGCACTTTTTGCCAGTCCTGTCTGGTCCAGCGACGGTGGGTTTGTGCCAACAGGCAACGTTGTTGCCGGTGATGTCTGGTGAGGACCTGCCTTACAACAGGCCTACAAGCCCTCAGTCCAGCCTCTCTCAGCCTATTGCGGACAGTCTGAGCACTGATGGAGGGATTGTGTGTTCCTGGTGTAACTCGGGCAGATGTTGTTGCCATCCTGTACCTGTCCCGCAGGTGTGATGTTCGGATGTACCGATCCTGTGCAGGTGTTGTTACACGTGGTCTGCCACTGCGAGGACGATCAGCTGTCCGTCCTGTCTCCCTGTAGAGCTGTCTTAGGCGTCTCACAGTACAGACAATGCAATTTATTGCCCTGGCCACATCTGCAGTCCTCATTCCACCTTGCAGGCACGTATGTATGCATATGGCACATTCACGCAGACGAGCAGGGACCCTGGGCATCATTCTTTTGGTGTTTTTCAGAGTCAGTAGAATGGCCTCTTTAGTGTCCTAAGTTTTCATAACTGTGACCTTAATTGCCTACCGTCTGTAAGCTGTTAGTGTCTTAACGACCGTTCCACAGGTGCATGTTCATTAATTGTTTATGGTTCATTGAACAAGCATAGGAAACAGTGTTAAACCCTTTACAATGAAGATCTGTGAAGTTATTTGAATTTTTACAAATAATCTTTGAAAGACAGGGTAATGAAAAAGGGACGTTTCTTTTTTTGCTGAGTTTATAAAATAGGTGTCTTGACTGTGATAAGGGATCGGGAAATAAGAGCGTCTTATCTGCTAATTAATCTTAAATGGCACTTGTTTTTTTTATTGACTGAATATATATGAGACAATTTAGCAATTGGGATTCGTTATTGTAATGGTTATGATAAATTAGGCATTGTTGCTCACTGTTGGCATATATATAAAAGCACACACTGTTTTCCAGTGCCTTGTTCTAAAAATAGCTTTTTTTACCCTCATTCCAGTACTTGGAGAGAACAAAAATTATGCCAGTACTCGAACAGTTAAAAAAGGTAAAATGCCCATCCCTGTGTCAGCTAGTTACATCTGGGCTGCGTTTCAAACACGTAAAAGACACACCCTCCTCCACTTACCATCGCCTTATGCCCTTGGGCTACTTCCTGTGCTTGGCCCTCCTATGTTGAACATAATAAATGGCTCCCTATCCACCGGATGTGAACCAAACTCACTAAAAGTGGCAGTAATAAAGCCTCTCTTGAAAAAGCCAAACCTTGACCCGGAAAATGTAAAAACCTATCGGCCTACAGTGCACTCGGAAAGGGTTCAGACCACTTGACTTTTTCCACATTTTGTTACTTTACAGCCTTATTCTAAAAAATCCTCATCAATCTACACACAATACCCCATAATGACAAAGCGAAAACAGGTTTTTAGACATTTTTGCTAATGTATTAAAAACAATAACAAAACCTATTTATATAAGTATTCAGACCCTTTGCTATGAGACTTGAAATTGAGCTCAGGTGCATCATGTTTCCATTGATCATCCTTGAGATGTTTCTACAACTTGATTGGAGTCCACCTGTGGTAAATTCAACTGATTGGACATGATTTGGAAAGGCACACACCTGTATATATAAGGTCCCACAGTTGACAGTGCATGTCAGAGCAAAAACCAAGCCATGAGGTCGAAGGAATTGTCTGTAGAGCTCCGAGACAGGATTGTGTCGAGGCACAGATCTGGGGAAGGCTACCAAAAATGTCTGCAGCATTGAAGGTCCCCAAGAACACAATGGCCTGCATCATTCTAAAATGGAAGAAGTTTGGAACCACCAAGACTCTTCCTAGAGCTGGCCGCAATCGGGGGAGAACTGAGCAATCGGGGGAGAAGGGCCTTGGTCAGGGAGGTGACCAAGAACCCGATAGTCACTCTGAAAGAGTTCCAGAGTTCCTATGTGGAGATGAGAGAACCTTCCAGATGGACAACAATCTCTGCAGCACTCCACCAATCAGGCCTTTATGGTAGAGTGGCCAGACACAAGCCACTCCTCAGTAAAAGGCACATGACAGCCCACTTGGAGTTTACCAGAAGGCACCTAAAGACTCTCAGACCATGAAAAACAAGATTCTCTGGTCTGATGTAACCAAGATTGAACTATTTGGCCTGAATGCCAAGCGTCATGTCTGGAAGAAACCTGGCACCATCCCTACAGTGAAGCATGGTGGTGGCAGCATCATGCTGTGGGGATGTTTTTCAGTAGCAGGAACTGAGAGACTAGTCAGGATTGAGGGAAAGATGAGTATACGAAACACTTCAGTTCATAGCACTGAGACTGCACTCGTGAAGGTGGTAAACCTTTCAATGACGTCAGACCAAGGCTCTGCATCTGTCCTCGTGCTCCTAGACCTTAGTGCTGCTTTTGACACCATCGATCACCACATTCTTTTGGAGAGATTGGAAACCCTAATTGGTCTACACGGACAAGTTCTTGCCTGGTTTAGATCTTATCTGTCGGAAAGATATCAGTTTGTCTCTGTGGATGGTTTGTCCTCTGACAAATCAATTGTAAGTTTCGGTGTTCCTCAAAATTCCATTTCAGGACCACTATTGTTTTCACTATATATTCTACCTCTTGGTGATATAATTTGGAAACACATTGTCAACTTTCATTGCTATGCGGACGACACACACCTGTACATTTCGATGAAACATGGTGAAGTCCCAAAACTGCCTACCCTGGAAGTGGTTTAGACATAAGGAAGTAGATGGCGGCAGATTTTTCACTATTAAACTCGGACAAAACAGAGATGCTAGTTCTAGGTCCCAAGAAACAAAGAGATCTGCTGTTGGATCTGACAATTAATCTTGATGGTTGAACAGTCGTCTCAAATAAAACTGTGAAGGACCTCGGCTTTACTCTGGAACCTGATCTCTCTTTTGACGAACATATCAAAAATATTTCAAGGACAGCTTTTTTCCATCTTCGTAACTTTGCAAAAATCAGAAACGTTTTGTCGAAAAATGATGCAAAAAAGCTAATCCATGCTTTTGTCACTTCTAGATTAGACTACTGCAATGCTCCCTGTGGACCTGTCATCTTTTCACTCCCTCCTCTCTACATTCTCTTCCTCTGTTTCTGCTGCTAAAGCCACTTTCTACCACTCTAAATTTCAAGCCTCTGCCTCTAACCCTAGGAAGCTCTTTGCCACCTTCTCCTCCCTGCTGAATCCTCCTCCTCCTCCCCCTCCCTCCTCCCTCTCTGTGGATGACTTCGTCAACCATTTTGAAAAGAAGGTTGACAACATCCGATCCTCATTCATTAAGTCAAATGACACCGCTGGTCCTGCTCACACTGCCCTACCCTATGCTTTGACTTCTTTCTCCCCTCTCTCTTCAGATGAAATATTGCGACTTGTGACTGCCGGCCGCCCAACAACCCGCCCGCTTGACCCTATCCCCTCCTCTCTTCTCCAGACCATTTCCGGAGACCTTCTCCCTTACCTCACCTCGCTCATCAACTCATCCTTGACCGCTGGCTATGTCCCTCCCGTCTTCAAGAGAGCGAGAGTTGCACCCCTCCTCAAAAAACCTACACTCGATCCCTCTGATGTCAACAACTACAGACCAGTATCCCTTCTTTCTTTTCTCTCCAAAACTCTTGAGCGTGCCGTCTCTAGCCAACTCTCCTGCTATCTCTCTCAGAATGACCTTCTTAATCCAAACCAGTCAGCTTTCAAGACTGGTCATTCAACTGAGACTGCTCTTCTCTGTGTCACGGAGGCTCTCCGCACTATTAAAGATAACTCTCTCTCCTCTGCTCTTATCCTTCTAGACCTATCTGCTGCCTTTGATACTGTGAACCATCAGATCCTCCTCTCCACCCTCTCCGAGTTGGGCATCTCCGGCGCTGCTCACTCTTGGATTGCGTCCTACCTGACAGGTCGCTCCTACCAGGTGGCGTGGCGAGTATCTGTCTCCGCACCACGTGCTCTCACCACTGGTGTCCCCCAGGGCTCAGTTCTAGGCCCTCTCCTATTCTCTCTATACACCAAGTCACTTGGCTCTGTCATATCCTCACATGGTCTCTCCTATCATTGCTACGCAGACGACACACAATTAACTTTCTTCTGATAACCAGGTGGCGAATCGCATCTCTGGCAGACATATCAGTGTGGATGTCGGATCACCACCTCAAGCTGAACCTCCGCAAGACGAAGCTGCTCTTCCTCCCGGGGAAGGACTGCCCGCTCCATGATCTCGCCATCACGGTTGACAACTCCATTGTGTCCTCCTCCCAGAGTGCAAAGAACCTTGGCGTGACCCTGGACAACACCCTATCGTTTTCCGCTAACATCAAAGCGGTGACCCGATCCTGCAGGTTCATGCTCTACAGCATTCGCAGAGTACGACACTACCTTACACAGAAAGCGGCACAGGTCCTAATCCAGGCACTTGTCATCTCCCGTCTGGATTACTGAAATTCGCTGTTGGCTGGGCTCCCTGCCTGTGCCATTAAACCCCTACAACTTATCCAGAACGCTGCAGCCCGTCTGGTGTTCAACCTTCCCAAGTTCTCTCATGTCACCCCGCTCCTCTGGCACACTCCATTGGCTTCCAGTTGAAGCTCGCATCTGCTACAAAACCATGGTGCTTGCCTACGGAGCTGTGAGGGGAACGGCACCTCCTTACCTTCAGGCTCTGATCAGACCCTACACCCAAACGAAGGCACTACGTTCATCCACCTCTGGCCTGCTAGCCCCCCTACCTCCATGGAAGCATAGTTCCCGCTCAGCCCAGTCAAACCTATTCGCTGCTCTGGCACCCCAATGGTGGAACTAGCTCCCCCACGACACCAGGACAACGGAGTCACTGACCACCTGCGGAGACACTTGAAACCCCACCTCTTTAAGGAATACCTGGAATAGTATAAAAGTAATCCTTCTACCCCCCCCCCATAAAAAAAAAAGAAAAGAAAAAAGTGGTTGTCCCACTGGCTATCATAAGTTGAATGCACTCTGGATAAGAGTGTCTGCTAAATGACGTAAATGTAAAAATGTAAAAATGTAAAATGCTCTACTCTCCGGCTACCTGGATAAAGCACTAAATAAACTTCAGTTAGTGCTAAACACGGCTGCTAGTATCCTGACTAGAACCAAAACATTTGATCATATTACTCCAGTGCTAGCCTCTCTACACTGGCTTCCTGTCAAGGCTAGGGCTGATTTCAAGGTTTTACTGCTAACCTACAAAGCATTACATGGGCTTGCTCCTACCTTTCTCTCCAATTTGGTCCTGCCGTACATACCTACTCGTACGCTACGGTCACAAGACGCAGGCCTCCTTATTGTCCCAAGAATTTCCAAGCAAACAGCTGGAGGCAGGACTTTCTCCTATAGAGCTCCATTTTGATGGAATGGTCTGCCTATCCATGTGAGAGACGCAGACTCGGTCCCGACCTTTAAGTCTTTACTGAAGACTCATCTCTTCAGTAGGTCCTATGATTGAGTGTAGTCTGGCCCAGGGGTGCGAAGGTGAACAGCAAAGCACTGGAGCGACGAACCACCCTTGCTGTCTCTGCCTGGCCGGCTCCCCTCTCTCCACTGGGATTATCTGCCTCTGACCCTATTACGGGGGCTGAGTCACTGGCTTACTAGTGCTCTTCCATGCCGTCCCTAGGAGGGGTGCTTCACTTGAGTGGGTTGAGTCACTGACGTGATCTTCCTGTCCGGTTTTGCGCCCCCTCGGGCTCGTGCGGTGGAGGAGATCTTCGTGGGCTAACTCAGCCTTGTCTCAGGGTAGTAAATTGGTGGTCTGTTGATGGTGTGGGGGCTGTGCTTTGGCAAAGTGGGTGGGGTTATATCCTTTCTGGTTGGCCCTGTCCGGCGGGTATCGTCGGACGGGGCCACGGTGTAACCTATCTATGAATGTTTGAACATCTTGAAGAACAATCTGGCCTTAATGGCCATGTACTCTTATAATCTCGCAAGTGTACAATTCTGTTCACTCTGGGACCTGAAATGCCCCATAATTCAATTTGCGATGATTGTACATCCGCTAAGAAAAGTCAGCCAAAACATCAAACCAACATCAATATGGAGAACTCAACATAAATGTGTAAGTAAAAATTAATGTAAATAAGTTAGAAATTGTGCTACTAATGCACATGACAGCACAAACACGTATCATACAAATAATGGTGTTTTTGTTTGGTTAGCTTTTGGAAACATTAGCTAGCGCATACAACTTTCCCTGACATCACACTTATACATGCGGATGCGTTGTCTTCTAGCCAAGATATGAAATGCAATCATAATTGACTGTAGCGCATATAAAACACACACAACAGCTACCGGTGGTTCCATGATGACTGAAAACACAACCGTGGGACGAACTAGTGACAAATTTCCGGGCAAGGGCGGCCATTTCAAATTAATTTATTCTTCCCTCGCCCCTTGCCCTGCAAGTGGCAACTCATCATACGTCATGTCAGGGCGGCAGGTAGCTTAGTGGGTAAGAGCGTTGTGCCAGTAACCGAAAGGTCGCTGGTTCTAATCGCCGACTAGGTGAAAAATCTGTCGATGTGCCCTTAAGCAAGGCACTTAACCCTAATTGCTCATGTAAGTCGCTCTGGATAAGAGCGTCTGCTAAATGACTAAAATGTAAATGTAATGATATGTCATCAGAAGTGTCCACTTAATTTGAGGAGCGAGGGTGTGTATTTTACGTGTTTGGAATGCAGCCTATAAATAAGTCATAATACACATAAAACCTAGACGTTTTTCGTTGCTAATATTGTTAGCATTTTGGTCATAGACGCCCAATTGGCTTTTTTATAATTTTTTGGCGCCCCCTTGTGTACTAGTCTGGTAGTAACGTATATCCCGGTAAGAGAGGACAGTATGACGATATGAAAATCTGGATACCGCCCAACCCTACCATTAGTCCAGTAAAATAAAATAAATATTTCAATTCATTTTCACTTAGCTGTGCCTCAAAAGAAATACAACAAATAATCTATTACCGGTGTGATCATATACCTCAAGTTTTGAAATATCATTTAAAAAACGGTCTGAGAAGAACAACATTGGCAGGGCAATTCAAGCGTAGCCAAACTGCAGCGATAATGTATTGGGCTTATAGCCTACTGCACAAACCTCATTACTACAGAACTGTTTTTAATAAGTTAATGTTGCATAGGCTTACGTTTTTTAAGTAATGTTTAAAACTAATTGTGAGCGGTAGATCTCGGATTGCATTTTGACTCAGAAACTGATCTTGACTCGGAAAAGGTTGGTGACCACTGCCTTATGGATTGAAGTTGTTCCTAGGTACTGATCTAGGGTCAGTTTGGCATTTATCTATAAATAAATAAAATAAAATAAATTGGTCATTTAGCAGACGCTCTTATCCAGAGCGACTTACAGGAGCAATTAGGGTTAAGTGCCTTGCTCAAGTGCACATCAACAGATTTTTCACCTAGTCGGCTCGGGGATTAGAACCAGCGACCTTTCGGTTACTGGCACAACGCTCTTACCCACTAAGCTACCTGCCGCCCTCATATCTCCCCTCATGACAACTGATTTAGGGTCAGTTTGGCATTTATCTCCCCTCATGACAACTGATCTAAGGTCAGTTTGGCATTTATCTCCCCTCATGACAGAGGTTTGAATTTGAGTAATCTCGGTTAACCCACAACTAAAGTCTTGCGTAATTGGTCAGCTGCTCGGTTAGGTTCTGGGTCAATCCATAGGTGTTAAGAGAAGAAATAAAGAGATGCTAGAATGAGGAGTGGAACCAGAACGAGGAGCTCCGCCCTCTCTCTTTGCAAGTTCGAATGATGCAAAATCGTGATTAGTCCAAATAACCAGTGAGGAAAACCCCAAACATCGGAACTACTGCTGCTCGCTATCCCGTGCATCCCACTCCTTCCTGACAGATTCTACAGTACCAGTTATGTAGTAGGGTAAACCGATCCTAGATCTGTGCATATGGGGCAACTTCTACCCAGAGAACACAGTCAGAGGAGAAGAGAGAGGAACATCTGTTAGCCTAAACCCTGCCTCAGAGCACCATCCTGTGGAAGAACAGTGATATTACAGTATCTACCCAGCACACACACACACACACACACGCACACACACACACACACGCGCACACACACAGAGAGAGACAGAGTAACTCCTAATGGGCATCAGGGGAGCTGAGCCACTTCAAAGTCCTAAAATGAGACATGACAAAACCTACTTCACTAAAAGAAAGGTATTTTTCAGGAACAAATTCCTAGCCTCCAATGCTGACCTATTCTACCTTCAATGCTGACCTATTCTACCTTTGAGACTGAGGTCAGGTGCCCATTATACATGGTAGTCATTTAGCAGACGCTCTTATCCAGAGCGACTTACAGTTAGTGAGTGCATACTTTTTTTCTTCTTCTCATACTGGTCCCCCGTGGGAAACGAACCCACAACCCTGGCGTTGCAAACGCCTTGCTCTACCAACTGAGCTACACGGGACTACATTATAAACCCTATAAGAGAAAAATCATATTTCTATTCTATACCTCATAGCTAGTAGAGGGCAGTAGTGATACCTCATAGCTAGTAGAGGGCAGTAGTGATACCTCATAGCTAGTAGAGGGCAGTAGTGATACCTCATAGCTAGTAGAGGGCAGTAGTGATACCTCATAGCTAGTAGAGGGCAGTAGTGATACCTCATAGCTAGTAGAGGGCAGTAGTGATACCTCATAGCTAGTAGAGGGCAGTAGTGATACCTCATAGCTAGTAGAGGGCAGTAGTGATACCTCATAGCTAGTAGAGGGCAGTAGTGATACCTCATCGCTAGTAGAGGGCAGTAGTGATACCTCATAGCTAGTAGAGGGCAGTAGTGATACCTCATAGCTAGTAGAGGGCAGTAGTGACACCTCATAGCTAGTAGAGGGCAGTAGTGACACCTCATAGCTAGTAGAGGGCAGTAGTGATACCTCATAGCTAGTAGAGGGCAGTAGTGATACCTCATCGCTAGTAGAGGGCAGTAGTGATACCTCATAGCTAGTAGAGGGCAGTAGTGATACCTCATAGCTAGTAGAGGGCAGTAGTGATACCTCATAGCTAGTAGAGGGCAGTAGTGATACCTCATAGCTAGTAGAGGGCAGTAGTGATACCTCATAGCTAGTAGAGGGCAGTAGTGATACCTCATAGCTAGTAGAGGGCAGTAGTGATACCTCATAGCTAGTAGAGGGCAGTAGTGATACCTCATAGCTAGTAGAGGGCAGTAGTGATACCTCATAGCTAATAGAGGGCAGTAGTGATACCTCATCGCTAGTAGAGGGCAGTAGTGATACCTCATAGCTAGTAGAGGGCAGTAGTGATACCTCACAGCTAGTAGAGGGCAGTAGTGACACCTCATCGCTAGTAGAGGGCAGTAGTGATACCTCATAGCTAGTAGAGGGCAGTAGTGATACCTCATAGCTAGTAGAGGGCAGTAGTGATACCTCATAGCTAATAGAGGGCAGTAGTGATACCTCATCGCTAGTAGAGGGCAGTAGTGATACCTCATCGCTAGTAGAGGGCAGTAGTGATACCTCATAGCTAGTAGATCTCGGACTGCATTTTGACTCAGAAACTGATCTTGACTCGGTTACGTGCTCAATAAGGAAGTGGTCCGATGAAGCGGATGCTAAGCTACAGGACTGTTTTGCTAGCACAGACTGGAATATGAGCCGGAATTCATCTGATGGCATTGAAGAGTTTACCACATCAGTCACCGGCTTCATTAACCCATCAGAGTATAAACCCTGTCTAAGCCAAGAGGAGGGTTCTACTAAGCTAGATCAGGAAACATAGGTATTTTTATTTACATGCACAGTATTTAACCACTTATTTTTAGCACTAAACAATCCTGTGGGCATCCTAGAGCAAAACC